>NC_086444.1:55424785-55727285 GCF_028390025.1 Pseudophryne corroboree | reverse complement strand
AGCGTGATGTGTAAAAAAGGGGTCTCTGGCAGCGTGATGCGTAAAAAAGGGGTCTCTGCCAGCATGATGTGTAAAAAGGGGATTTGGCCAGCGTGATGTCTAAAAAGGGGGATTCTGCCCCTTTTTAGACGTCATCACGTCTCTCCCATAGCGCCACACAGACACTAGAGGTCAATTAGGACCTCTAGCGTCTGACAATGACGCCGACTGCAGCAGGCGCACACACATCCCACAGCGCCTGCTGCAGGCGGGGTGCGGGTTGTCGGCAGGTGTCTGCTGGGTGACTGCTACCGCACCCGCAGGCCGCAGCGCCTTGAGCCACAGGCCCGGCTTGCCCACACCTAGAACTTCTCCTGCGTGGAGTCATGGTGCCCACCTGGCAGGCTGGTCTACTCTTCCTCAGAGTTCGAGAGTCAGACAAAATTTGGCAATCTTACAGACAATCCGGGAGAGTAGGTAAGCATTGTGTATATATTACTTAACTAGTTACCAGCCCGTCAAACTGACGGCACAACATAACAGTAATGTCAGCGCGTTCGGCTGTGCGCATCTAAATGGAGCAACAATTGAATTGCCCGGTCAGGTGCCATCTAGTGGTCGCCGGCTCGCAAAACACTTGAATTTCCCCCGTAGAGGTGAGGAGCAGCGTCAGCCTTTTATTATGTAGGATATAACTGAACCATAGCAGTTGCTAACTTTTCTATTTCTGTTTATCGGAACTTTGCGAAGAATGGGTTTCTGAATGAGATATCCCAAAACTATATATCCAAGCATTCTTCCAGGTACAATGCAGTTTGCTCTCGGTTAAGAAAAACAGCAGGAGAACTTCCGGTGTTTATAATTTGACAATTTTTTTGGCAATAATAACAGTTTGGAAGCCATATTATATGTACAATTGTTCAATACATTTCCAGTCTGCATTTTAAATAGAAAGTGAAATGTCTAGTATAGATTTAACCATTTAATTATTAATACTTTAATTAAAATCTCTGTCTTAACAAGGGTTTTGTGAAAGAACACTAGCTCTCCAGATGGAGATTCCGCACCCATTACATCTCTCATTAGGTATTAATTAGTGCTCAGCACATATGAATGGCAGAGTTCTACAGACAATAGATAACAGCGGAGGGCATTGGAGGTCATTATGTTGGTGCATTTCAGAACAACACTATCTGTAAGATTTTGTTCTGTTATAAATCAATACTTCTCCTTAGGAACATCAAAACACGCTCCAAATAATACAAATATAATATATCTTGTAAATAAAATAATATTCTATAAGGGTGTAAAATATCTGTAAATCTATGCGTTAATAAAAATACATTTTTGGAAACAATCATCGAAATTAAAGAGAAATGTAATGTTTCGGTAGACACTAGCTTCATATTAATGTTCTGACATTGAAATGTTTGGAACTGATCATTACAAATATATTCATTGAATAAAATACTTTGGGGCATATTTATTATGAATATTTGCGGGTGTTTTGTGGGTGTGCCCAATATTATTATGGATCAAATCAGTGGCGCAGAAGGGGGGGGGGGGGCTACTAATTACCCGTGCTCGGGATTGCTGGGAGGACTCGGCCCAGGCCTGTGTCAACTACTAAGGGGGACATTGGGGTCTATTTACTAAGCTTTGGATGGAGATAAAGTGGACGGAGATAAAGTACCAGCCAATCAACTCATAACTGCTATGCCACAGGCTGTGTTTGAAAAATGACAGTTAGGAGCTGATTGGCTGGTACTTTAACTCCGTCCACTTTATATCCATCCATAGCTTATTAAATAAACCCCATTGTCTCCCTGTGCGGTTGCTGGTGCCCCCTGTACAGAGGCGGTCTCCCTGTGCGGCTGCTGGCGCCCTCTGTTCGGCAGTGGGGAGGAGGGCACATGAGGGCAGGGGGCGTGAGCATTCATGAGGAAGTCTCTCGCCATTGGAGCTGACTGCTGTTGGCAGGGCTATGTGACAGAACGCATCCTGTAGATAATATAGCCGCTCCCACAGCAGCCGACACCTGTGGGGAGAGACTGTGTCCTGAGTGTACACCCTCCCCGCCCTCACGTTCCCTCCTCCCTGCTGTCCTGTGGGTGAAGCAGCTGCTCAAGGGGACAATTATTCCTGACTGCGGCCAGAGAAAGTAGCAATATTTAGACCATAGGCACCCCTGTCTAAAGTAGAGATGTGCGGTTCCTTTTTTTAGAAATCCGAACCCACCCGAGTTTTGCGGAGTTGAACTTAACCGAGTCCCGATGCGGATCCCCTGGGGAGATCTCAATCAAACTGAGTCCCAGTTCGGATCATCCTATGGTTTGGAATTTGGATTTTAAATTTGAATTTCGGATTTTGGATTGCAAAAAATATACAATTTTAGCTGTTTGTACCCATTTAAGAAATCCAAAACTGAAGGTTCCGATTTCAAACTGGATTTCGAACCCAAAACACTTGAGGGTGGATTTGCAAAACCAAAACACGATGATGAAATTAGAACCAAAACCAAAATACATGACTTCGTGCACATCGATAGTCTTAAGTGCTCCAATTACGCATTGGAAAAAAATGAAATATCCTCTCAGAGCCAGATTAAACCTTTGGGGGCCTCGAAATATATATATTTTTTCAATGCATTATTGATTTGTAGTACTCTGAAAACATGTTGACAAAGGGCTTTGCCTCTTTTGGTGGTTGATTATAGCTCAGACAAAACTTAGGGATCTATTCATTATTTTTAAGAAAGATTTTATATCTCTGCTTATCACCAGGATGGCTAAGTGCAGGGGCGTAACTAGAACTGTGTGGGCCCCATAGCAAAATCTTGAAAGCCCCCCTCCCCTTGTCACTACAATGCCGCTTAGAGGAGCAAGAGAAAGAGTGCAAGGGGAGTTAGAGAGAGACTAAGAGGGTGTAAGGGGGAGAAAGAGATAGAGGAGCGAGAAAGAGAGAGCGAGAGACAGAGGAGGGTTTCATGGAAAAAGAGAATGAAAGAAAGAGAGATGAGCAAGAAAGAGAGAGGATGTCAGGGAGGAACAGAAAGAAAGGGATAAGAGGGGAGAGACAGGGCATCAGGGAGAGGGAGAAGGTGTGTGTGTGTGTGTGTGTGAGAGAGAGAGAGAGAGAGAGAGAGAGAGAGGTGGAGGAGTAAGAGAGAGAGGGAGGGGAGCGAGTTGAAGTGAGAGAGAGTATGTCAGGGAGGGAGGGAAAGAGAGAGGAATGAGAGAGTGAGAGTGTCATTGAGAGACAGAGAGGGAGAAATAAAGAGTGTCAAGGAGAGAGAGAGAGAATGAGAGAGATGGGGGTGTCAGGCACAGAGAGTGTCACGGAGAGAGAAAGTGTCAGGGAGACAGAAACAGTGTCAGAGAGAGAGAGATGAAATGACAGTGTCAGGGAGAGTGAGGGAGAGAGACAGCGTCAGGGAGAGATAGAGAAATAGTGCGCACGAGGGAGAAATACAGTGTCAGGAGGAGAGAGAGGGAGAGGCTGTGTCAGGTACAGAGAGACGGAGATACAGTGTCAGTGGAGGAGAGAGAGAAGGGGGAGCAAGAGAGTGAGAGGTAGGCGAGCGAGAGGGAGAGACAGAGTGTTAAGAAGGGAGAGAAAGAGAGTGGAACAAGAGAGAGAGAGTGTCAGAGAGAGACCGAGAGGGAGAGAGAGGGAGTGTCACAGAGAGAGAGTGTCAGGGAGAGAGAGAGAGGCAGTGTCAGGGAGAGCGAGACAGTGTCAAAAAGAGAGAGAGAGACAGTGTCAGGGAGAGAGTGTGAGAGATTGTCAGATAGAAAGAGAGAGAGGGAGGGGGAGTGAGCAGGAGAGATAGAGGAGAGGGGGAGTGAGCAGAAGAGAGAGAGGGGGAGAGAGTAAAGAGAGGGATGGGGAGTGAGCAGGAGAGAAAGAGGAGAGGGGAGAGAGAGGAGAAAGGGATGGGGAGTGAGCAGGAGAGAAAGAAAGGCGAAGAGATAAAGAAAGAAAGGGAGTGAGCAGGAGAGAGAGGGAGAGAAGGAGGGGGAGTGAGCAGGAGAGAGAGGGAGTGGCAGTGAGCAGGAGTGAGAGAGGGAGAGAAGGAGGGGGAGTGAGCAGGAGAGAGGGAGAGGGGAGAGGGAGGAGAGTGTGAGGGGGAGTGAGCAAGAAAGAGAGAGAGAAAGAGAGTGGAAATGAACAGGAGAGAGAATAGAGGGAGTGAGCAGGAGAGAGAGGGGAGAGAGAGAGAGAGAGAGGGAGGGAGTGGGAATTAGCAGAAGAGTCATTACAGGGTTACTGCACAGGCCTCTGATGGGGCGGGCACTTCATGCCATGCCCCCAAAATACCCACGAATTGCGGCATTAGGGATAGCCATCGGTGAGTTATCCATCGATGTTAACGATCGATGGTACCATTGATGGATAACCTTGTTGGTGTAAAACCATTTGTAAATGAACCATCGATAGTTTTACACCATCGCTGGCCACCCCTACATTACTGTACAATGAAATGCGAGCCAATCAGAGCCCGGGGGCGTGGTGTCACAGGTGTCAGGGGGCAGGGCTAATTTCCGTGCCCTAACACATTGCGAAAGAAAAAAGGAAAAATTCAGCAGCACTGAACCATCGATGGCAGGAAAACATCTGGTTCTCCCCCATTTATGGTAACAATATTCGACATCGGTCATAGACCGTCGAAGATTTTGAATCATTGATGGCCGATCGCCATCCCTATGCGGCACTGCACTCCCTGCTGACGGCCTGGTAGGGGACCCTGCAGAGTAACTGGGGGTGAAGGGGGAGCGACGGACCTCAGAGGTACTCAGTGGCAGAGTCAGAGGGAGCTGCAAGCCCTGGAAGCAGCCAGGGCCCCATAGCAGCTGCACCTCCTGCACCCTCGGTAGTTCCTCAGGTACTCTGGCACTGTAGCCTTGGATCAAATAAAATATATAAAGCAAACAGTTAAAAAAATAAAAATAAAAAAATAATATAGTGATTTGTAAAATATCGTTTTCTAAGAAGAAAATGCTTTTCAAATTAAAAAAAAAATTCTAAAATGGTTCCTCCTCTACCGCCCTCCTAATATATGAGGATTGCGGCAGAAATCCTTCCTAAATAGGCTTGCATATGCTTTGCGTTTGGAGGCGATCACTGGCCAAGGGGCTTGATAAACAGGGAGAAGCTCCAAGGTTTTGCTGGATTTAGGGCTTATCTTTCTAAATAAATATACAGCTACATATCCACAGCATCCCAGTTTTTAATACTGAAATTCTACATACTCAGTATTTCTATTTAACCCTCTGCTTACCTGGTGGGTCATTTAGATGTATTACCTCTGAGGCACCTACAGTATATAAATGATAAGACACCTGTGGATTAACTCTTTTAACAGGTTGAATAGGAAACAGGTGTTGGTGCAGATGCAGGTGTAATGACAGTAAAGTTCTCATAGTAGCTGCACTATGGGGGTTATTTAAAGATGGACGCAGATCTGCATCCATCTACTCACATGCTGGGGGCCAACCAGCACTGGGCAAGGCCGCCCACCATGTGTTTGGTGTTGCCCCACGATGCGTTCGCAATCAGATTGCGAATGCATCGATTAGTGGTTGACACCTGCTTGTGCAGCCTGGCGGTGCGGTTGCCATTTTTTTCTCGGAGCGGCTGCATGTGATGTCATGCAGCCACCCCAAGAACGGTCTGGACCACGCCCGCGAAACACCACACCGACGTCCCTTCCTTGACGGCGGCCGATGTCAATCACCTTGCAACACCGCAAGGTGAAGGGTAGCGCACGTGCACTGTGGCCGGTGCGTGTGTGCAGACTGTCAGAATGCAGCTGCTGCGTACAGAAGCACGACTGAATTTGGGTATGAATAGACCCCTAGGTGTAGCGGTGTAGCATTACCAGCGGTGGCAGTTGCAGAGCGGGGGATGCAGCACTGCCCAACATTCAAATAGGGGAGCCACACCAACTGTCATTGAGTCCCGGCCAGCAATGTCTGCCAGTGTTTGGGGTGGCAGTTGGTGTGGCTCCCCTATTTGAATTTTGAACTGCGCTGCAGCCCCACCTCTGCAACTGCCCCTGGACAGATCAGATTAATAGCTATATGTCCATGCTGCATCTTGAACAGGATCTAGTCAAAGGCATAATACTTGCCGAATTTTAAAGAATGTCGGGATGATCAACTCCATAAAGTAAATGTGCTGTGTGCGACCAAGGGTGTGTGTTTTGCTCCACCCAATGGGCGTGAATAGCCCCACCCTTGTGATTTGTCTAGTGGTTCCCAGGAGACATGTCCTGCACTACTCAGAACTTCCCACATGCTACTCAGCGTTCTAGACACGCCCCCACAGCTCTCCACATGACACTCTGTCGCCGTCACATGACCACTTGCTGAAAGTTGTGCTCTAACCCGTATTTATCTAAAGGGTCAATGATTTAAAAGGCAAAACCAATTATTGCTTATTTAAATCTACAGGCTAAATCATAGAACTCACACCTACTCCTGCAATTCCCAGGCTATTACATATGGTCCGATAACAAAATTTAGGGAAATAACTGTACTCAGTGCTGGAGAGTGGTGGCCATTTTGTCGTGGTGCAGAATTTATATATAGAGGACATGAAGACTCCTGGGTAGTTTTCCCTCCAGATCATTGGGTTGGTGCTTTCCATGGCATGGTTGGGTCTACACGTTTTCCTAACCTCCTGGAGATCACACATTATTGTCAGAGTCTCCCATACATTTTGTGTGGATAGGCAAGTGTAGTCATAGGGGAATAAGACTTCACCTTGTTGTTATCAACCCAGAGCACACACTTTCAACCGGAAGCATAGAGCATACAAAAGTAAGGCTCATGGTATTCCCTCGCCAGCCCCACAGGGATGTTACAGTCATTTTGGTAATCCCCTAATGCAACTAGATTAATAACATTTCTGCATAGATTCTTACAAAGCGGCCTGTACAAACATCTGCTCCTTTGAAAAACCTCTATCTCACTGTGTCAACCTATACAATTTGAAAATCTGAGCACAGGCCAGGTACAAAGCTGGTTATGCACAGTCTATTAGATTATTTGCACTTGGTATCTCTACTGTACTTAGCAATTGTTGTCAGCTGTTAAAGCATCCATATTGGCACAGTAGCCAATGCACCAATCTCAGTGCAAAACTGGAGATATTACCATACGGGCCCTACTGCCCACAAAAATTGGCTTTGGGGGCTGGACTTTGGAGAAAGGGAAAGGATTTACAATTGTAAACCTGGGCTCAATGGCTGGTATTGATGGTACCTTTGTAATGGGTTGGTTATGAATTACCAGCAGTAAGGATCCCGATGGTTGGAATCCCTATGGCTTCCAGGTAATTATTTTAGCCATACCTTTAAACCTACCCCACCCCTCCGGCAGCCTAACCCTAACCCATGCCTCCTGCAGCCTAACCCTATCACAGCTCTCCCAGAGCCTAACTCACCCCTCCTAAAGCCTTATCCTAACCATTACCCCACCGCAGCCTGACCCTAATCTCTCCCACCCCTGCAGCCTAACCGTAATCTCCCCCACCCATGCAGCCTAACCCTCCCCCTAGTGCCTAACTCTAACTCAAACCCTCACACTCACATCAGTGACAAGCTGGCACTCTCAACATGGGGATTTTGACTGTCGGGGACCTGACCGCATCACTTTGTAATACATCTATGACTGCAAACAACCGCCAGCTAACAGTTCTCCCTGGCAACCTGGGAACAGGCTGTCAGAGAAGAGAGACACAAGGAACCATTAATTAGCAGCAGAAGGTTTGGATCAGCCAATACAACATGATCACAGAGAGAGAGAGAGAGAGAGAGAGAGAGAGAGGCAGTGCAGTGACGGGTTGCAGAGAGGTACCTGGGAGAAAAGGCAGTAGAACTGGTCAGCCGTCAACGTAGAGAGAAATATTTGGCAGACAGTTTAACTGAGATAGCAGCCGTGCAAGTAGAGAACTGAGGGCTTTTGGACAGAATGAATACTGATGGTCCTAAATGTCCAGCTATTACAAAAAAAAGATTTCCGAACCCACAATTTTTTTCTCCCATTTAATGATTCCCCGATACACCAATATACGTCCATACATTACCGCTATTTTCCAGCAATTCGCAGATAATTTTCACCAAAGATCAGATCTGTGGTTCATGAAAGTGCCCATTTTACTCGCAAAGTATTAGTAACAATTGGTCGGCAAAATCCAACATATTAGAATTCCTGATTCCTGATTGTCACTATATTTGGCTGGAATTTGTGAAAGCTAAAGAATCTATTTCCAGGAACTGGAGATATCTGCAGTCAAGTAAGCCGCCCTCCCACCGGAAAATGATATTAAGCCCACTCCATTATCCACCCCTCCCCTGCGTATTAAACACCCAGGAAGTAATGTACCTAGGCCCTTTCATTCAGCCCAATGCCCCCTTCTACAGTTTAGTGTTCTCCCTTGAGTCCCATCCCATGCAGTAATAGAGTAATTAGCAGAAGTGACTGCTCCAGGTCCTACATGTTGAGCGGAAGATAGAATACCCCCTACCGGGACATCAAAGTTACCTCTGATAGTACACACCACCCCTACCGCTGGAGGATGGGTAGGGGCCCCAGTGCATTGCTGTGCCCAGGGACCTACACTTCTGTTAAGACGGCTCTGGTTGGACTGCAGTGGTAGGGGCCCATGCTTAGTGGTGTAGCCATCCACCATAGGGGTTTGGCTAACTATTAGAGAGTGCATGATCTGGGTCCCTTTAAAACATAAAATAAAATAAAAATTATATATATATATATATATATATATATATACACACACACACACACACACACACACACACACAGAAAACCACAGCACTCACTATACCCAGGACTGGGGTGCAGGATTGTGTGACCACATTGCTTAAATAATATATACCAAGAGCCCAATACTCACCATAGTAAGCTCACTCCCCTTAATATATCAGTACATAAATAAACAATGGGGTTTTAGTTCATGAATTATACAATGTTTGCAATCCCAAAAGCTTGCATCCCAACATCAAGGGACCCCATCTCACTGCAAGTCCTACTCTTACATCCAGATTATTGAAAACCTGGCCACTGCTATCACATCAAAATCCAACTGAAAGGGTGCTTCCATGTTTAAAGCTCACCTGCCAACTAATTTATGACTTTTAAAGGTGAGACAGTCACCAACGCAGCTCCTAAATTACCACTAAGGAAGCAGCTGACACAGGTTTAAAGTAAATGAGCTTAGATGGAGTGCATGGGAAAGCTATGACCACAGAAAGGTTATGGATGGTGTAATGGTTAGCATTAGTGCCTCACAGCACTGAGGTCATGGGTTCAATTCCCACTATGGCTCTAACTGTGTGGAGTTTGTATATTCTGCCCGTACTTGCGTGGGTTTCCTCCGGGTACTCCAGTTTCCTTCAACAATCCAAAAATATATTGGTAGGTTAATTGGCTCCCAACAAAATTAACCCTTGTGTGAATGTGTGTGCGTGTACATGTGGTAGGGAATATAGATTGTAAGCTCCACTGGGGGCAGGGACTGATGTTAATGAACAATTATTCTCTGTAAAGCGCTGCGGTATATGAGTGCGCTATATAAATAACTGGTAATAAATAAATAAACACTGACAACCACGCGGCTCTCCTGAGACACCTACAGTACAAGTCTCGATAAAAAACTTCTGTCTATACTAATGTTTCTTTAGAACAGAGTTTACTGGGGGATATAGATAACATCTGTTTCCTCCACCAACATGACCAGGAGATATCAGAATCATTAAAAATTAACCCACTTCTATGGACAACTAGGAAATTTGGCACGTCCTCCGCCATAGGGCAGGTTTGAATGCATATTATTCACTACACTTACCGTTCATTCAAAATCCTAACTTCATAGATGGCATGGCGCTCACCCCTTTACTGTGTTGAGACTGGCAGGGATATGTATTAGGTCCTTAGTGTAACACCCCGGGGTTGGTGGGTACGTCTAAGTGGTTGCGAGAGGTATCACAGGTGTTGGGTGGCTATGTGGTGGACCTTTCCCCTGAAATGTTTCTCCCCGTACCTTGTCTTGTAGTGCCGTGCTCAGAGAGGTAGGATAGATTAATACGAAACAGGAGTGAGTCAGCGATTCCAACAGGATGTCTTTTTATTGAGCCGCAATGAACTCTGGATCGAAGATGATTGGTTAATTGGTTTTAAATTTGAAGAATCATAAAAGAATTGGGCATCAATGAAGAACAAGAATAAGACAACTGACTACAGTTCACACCACAAAGGATCATTCAATATGCAAAATACAATTGATTTGAATCACAGAATAATGGCAGATTATCATTTATATCATAGATGTGCATGTTAATTGGAATCACATTAATTAGCATAAGGTAATTGGAATCACATTCTATAATGTAGTCCTGTAGACCCGAGACAGCGAGGAGGTTCTCCCGGCCAGCTGCAGGAGCTGCGCTGGCCGGGAGTTACTCCTGAAATACCAAAGCATCACCGCTGTGCGATGCTTTTGCACTTCTGCGGGGAGGCCGGCACTGACATGCGGGGCGGACTAGCCCTGTGCTGGGCGTTCCTCCCGCATGTCTGAGTGCCTGATCGTAGCTGTGCTAAATTTAGCACAGCTACGATCAACTCGGAATGACCTCCTATGTGGAAAAATAATCGGTACCAAGGCCATTCTATTGATTACTCGTATATGTACCTTAGTTATTGAACCACCATCGTATTATGAGTATTGATTTTATTTAACAACTTTTAGATTTATATTGCATCATTTCTCTATTACTGTGCCCTTCCAAGTCCCTTTTCCTTATGCCAGAAATCTTTGACATACTGTATACTAGGCTGCATTAATAAACCTACCATAGTGGTTTCTGCAAGCACCGTAAACTTGCGTCATAGAGTAGCGAAATAGAAGCAGCTTCAATGACAGGTTCAATGACTCTCCGAAGTCATCCCCTGGTGGTGCGAACACACATCCTATAAACTAAATGACACTTACGACTCTATTTATTGTTGTTCTCATTAATCTGTGGTACTTGTTGTCATCATTCTGTGCTAGAACATACTGTATCTCTGAAGCACCGCAGTCATTTAACAATACCACACCGTCTTGAGAGTTGGTGCAAAAAAACCACCTCTGTTGCTTCGTAGTTTCATCTGACTGCGAACTCCACAAGCAATTTCTTCTTTATTAATGGTCAACGGAATCTCAGAGGGGAAATCTGCTGAGATCACTGCTCGGCCAATGGTAGAGCTGCTGGACAATGTGACATGTCAGTTACTTTTTGTTCTTGTAATTTCTTAATTGTGAATCTCATATTTAGAGAACGCGTTCTTCTCTGTTAATTTCAATTTGACCATGGTCTTGTAGACTTTGGGGTATATTCAATACCTGTTGGATCCTTTCCGACAGGTTTCTGCCGCTGCTCCTCTGGTCACCTGTCCCGCTGCTCCTCCGGCCGCGTTATGCCTCTGCTCCTCCGGCCACCTCACACATCTCATCTCCCCGGTTCCGACAATGTCAATCCGACTTTAAAAAAAGTCGGATTAACATTGTCAGAACCGAGGCCAAAACCTGTCAGATTTGGCCGCGGAACACGTGGATCCGTGGCTAATCCGACAATCCACGTGTTTTCCGACAAGTCGGGAATTCCTGACTTGTCGGAAAAAAAACAGCCAGTATTGAATAGGTCGGAACCCCTTCCAACCTAAATCTGTCGGAAGCTGCCGTCTTTCCGACAAGACGGCAGCTTTCGACACTTATTGAATACACCCCTTTGTATTGCAAATCATCCTATGGGCAGCTATTATATACATAACGCATTGGAGACCAATGGGGGAACAAATGAGTACCCTATTCTCCACTTCTACACTAGGGTGCCCCTGGTACTTTGCAAATAAACTAAAGAGATCTGTCCATCTCATTCCCACCCCCGAGGATCCATTAATCAATACCCTGGCTCCAATCCTTTCTAGCCGTGCTAAACTCAGGATTTTCAGATCCCAGCTACTATATAGTGCAACAAAGATCCACCAATAAAAAAAATATAATTATATTGTCAGACACTACTACTGTCCTTTCTGCAGTGAGTCTTTTATTATTTAACAAATCAAACCTGGTTCTATATTAAGCCCGCAACACTGCCAAAAAAAAAAAAACAATACTCGATCGAAATATCTAAAACGCTGATTATTTAAAAACTCACCGTGCCTTTCAGCAAATTAATTATTAATGGAGATAACACAGTGCATCTACAGAATGATTTTGCTGCTGCCGTAGGAAGGAAACACCTGGTTTGGTCCACAATCAAAACAGCCGTCTCCGGCTCTTGGAATAGAAGTCCCCGCATCAGCATCCGAAGCAAGGTATATCCAAAAATGCCAGATACTGGCTGCCCACTTCTAAACCAATCACTTTTTAATAAATTAACCATGGCATGGCCTAATACTATCCACCTGCTTTCTCCCTGGTATCATTTCCGACCCTACCTGACCCCCCTTTGATTAAATGTCAAAAGCTTGCCTTGTGCCTGCAAATTTCACTGACGGCAGATAACAGGAAGGTTCCTCTAGTGACTCCATAAAACCGAAATAAATTCCACTGGCATCTTGTAAATTTTTATTTTCTACAATGACTGCAGGCCCCATCTGCGACCCAGCTGTTATTAGAAGCAAATGCATTGGCCCTTCCTGCATTACAAAACAGCATAGAACAGTAATTGCCAGTGGAAGAGATTAAGTGTAGACACTAAAACTGTTTACTTGCAATGAATATGCATAACGATGGGTAAGAAGCAGTACTGGAAGATTAAAAAGAGAGAAGGGTTTGTTTACAAGGCTTAAAAAAAAAAAAAGGAATGTCAGTTGGCCCAAAGCCCAAAATAGGAACGAAAAACCTTTGGGCAAGGCATTAGGGAGAAAAACAGATGGTTTGGGAACCTTTTATTAGACAGAAAAATCATTAATCAAGACCAGGATGGAAATGGCAGAGTTTTTAGTTTTTTTTCGATAGTTAATTTTTTTTTTAGTTTATTTTTTCTTAAAGTGACAGCAACCGCATCTATTTATAAAGTTTTTTTCTGGTCGATGATTCACTCTGGCTTGGTCGGAATTTTTTTTAAAGAGCATTTGGGGAAGTTTCATTGTATAAGAGTAGCACCAGGGCCAGCCCTGTGAATAAATTCCTTAGAGTAGACTTTCTCTCAGCACCTGCTCCCAGGCTTCAGCGAGCAATTAAAATCATAACCATTCCCTGTTTTCTTTGTTTCTTTGTATCTCTCAGACGTGTTACTTTTATGCTGCTTTTCTCACATAGACAAAATATGCTTTTGTTCAAGAATTTATGCTAGGGAAATCTGGACCCGAAACGTGCTGGTTTTACATTTAATAAAATGCCTTTAAGTACTGAAAAAAACACATTTAAGTAAATCTAGCGCTTAAGGCAGTGGTTTCCAAACTTTTTTGAATCACGGCGCCCTAGAATATCAGAATTTTTTTCACTGCACCCCATGGCCAAAAATTTCTTATTGAGAAATTTAGAAAGAAATATTACATTAAGTAGTTCGTGTTTATATGTCATGCTTAGGGTCAGTTGTGTGGTGAGGGACAAGATTTGCTTCTATTTGGCCACATATTTTATGACTGGCAGCCACCAGCACTGGTTTTGCCTATTATATTGACCATGAATAATTTGAATTGGTCCTGGACCACCAACCCAGGGCACCCCTGCAAGTGTCCCGAGGCACCCCAGGGAGCCACGGCACACAGTTTGGGAACCTCTGGCTTAAGGTGAAAACAACATGAGGGCTGCTTCCCCCGGCTGCACCCAACATACCTTTACACCTCCAAACCAATTTGTGAAGAAGAGGAAACCGTATCTACAGAATGTAGGAAGACACTGTGAAACCTCTACAAATAAAATGTTTTTCTCAAATTAACTTCAATGGAAATACAGTAGGTATTATGTTCTACGTACCTGGAACCCAGGAGATAGGGTGGCAGCAGAAGAGTTCCAAGTACAGATGCGTGGAGCTGCAGCAGAACTGAGATACGCAGCTTCCCCTAACAAAAAAACCCTGACTCCGTTGTCCTTCCCAGTGGTCGATTAACGCCTGCAAGACTATGGTTTCTTGTGCCCACGGCAGCCGCGTTTGAATGGGCGAATTAGGTTCGTCCAGACTCCGATGCCCCCCGGTCTTAATAGGAGACAAGGCATTAACCGAGACCAAGGAGAACAAGGGGAAAACTAACTAAGACTGACACGACTAAAACAGAAAAGTATACAAAAAAATTACAAAGTAGTTTATGTGCGGCGCGACCGCCTGGAACAACAGCAAAACAAGTAATGCAACCTAACTGCCAAATACGAACCCATCGTAATAAGGTGAGGACAGCAATGTGGAAACCTCTGCAAAAATGACACAACCAAAAATAGATAAAGAAAATACGGCTTCAGCCATAAAGTGCGGCAAAGCCGCTACTCACGACACCACGAAAGGTGTGCGCAGGAAACGACCGGAACCCAGAGGCTTCAGATACCAGACCACTCTACTGGAAGGCAACCCGGAGGACAGCAGGAAATGATCCCTCAGATAGGACTCAGGAAACTGGACACAGGACACTGGAATACACAAGCTGGATTCAGGAACACACCAGAGGCAAGAAGACAAGCTCCACAGGAAGCTATCACCGGCGGGGCTACCTATTCTGGCTCCCATAAAAAAGCCCTGCAGACCAATCATCAGGCAGCCCAGCCCCCCGATCCTGATCAATGCAGCTGACAGCTGGCGCGCAGCGCGCGGCATCACGGCTGCTTAGTAACAGCCGGGACTGCAGTGCAGGGCAGCCGCCCAGCGTCTCCAGTTGCTAGGCAACTGGACGGGGAACAGGGAGTCAGCGGCGGAAGTGACGCGCCGGCCTGGTTGCCTAGCAACGCCGCTGACAGTAGGTACATAAGGATAGGCAATTATTGAAAATGTGAGATCTTTCATGCCTAGGCCAAGATATACCAGAAAGAAAGTCAATAAAAATGGATAAATGAAAAGCGTTCTTCCAGTTCTTTTCTTTGTTCTTAGAAGTCTTCTCTTTTCCCACCATTCAATAGTTGCAGTACATGTAAAAGCAAAAAACAAAAAAATATAGAAATTAAGTAAATTTGAGAATGAGAAAATTCCCGTTTTCAATGCCACAGAGAAGGTAACTTTTCAAAACTGTGGGCCCCATCTAGGCCTTGATAAAGTCCATACTGTTCGAAATGCGTTGGAAGAAGGTGCCTGACCAACTAGTCTGTTCCCTTGTGCTTGGACCATTCCCGTATATAAGACTTGTGTTATAGGCTTTTAGTAGGAGGCCATTTAGGCAGTTCATAGATTTGTTTATAGTTTTATACTGTGCATGTGTAATATTAACGTCTGAAGAATTTTTGCCCTTTCAATGTTTATTTGCCTTTTTCGGGTAATGGCTACTAGGAAAAAGCAATGATATCGGATTTCAGGAGTAGATTGGAAGGAATAAAGGTTGTCATAGTATGCCTTTACTTTTCATGCTCTGTTAGGAGCACAATCTTCTGGTGTCCCACACTCAGGGTCGGACTGGCCCACAGGGAAACCACCGATGGGCCCCATTGCCTGTGGGCCCACCTCCTCCTCTAGGGATTAGGTTCCAGACTGTATCCTAGTGCACTTTAATTATACATTATACATATGTTACCTTATACTGCACAGGACTATGGGCCCAGCCCATGCACTCTCTTACGGTTAGCCGGGCCTCTGTGGTGGTTGGCCACACCTCCACTATTGCCTGGCCACACCCTTAAGCCCCTACCACTGCATTTCCCCAATGGTCCCTTCTTGCCCCAGTCCGACACTGCCCACACTCATTAATAAAATCCCCCTCAATGTGGATTTCAGTGTTAGATGCCCCATGGCAACCGTCCCCCTAATACTTAATTAAATCAACCCATCTATATTTCATGTTTACTTTACATGTGTTATTATGAATACTGCATGGTATAGGAAGAAAGAACATATGGAAGAACCATGGGTGGATCTATAACGGTTGCACCTATAGTTTATATAGGGGGTAATTCCGATCTGATCGTAGATGTGCTACAAATAGCACATCTACGATCAGTTTCTCTGACATGCGGGGGGACGCCCAGCACAGGCCTACTCCACCCCGCTTGTGAGGCCCCCCCCCCGCCGCAAGGGTGCAAAAGCATTGCACGGCGGCGGCAGTGACGGCATTGGCAGGTAGCTACTCACCGCATCCCAGGTCGCAGTGGCTGCTTCTGACGTCATACAGTCACCGCGGGCCGCCCCCGCAACAGTCCGGACACGCCTGCGTTGTCCGGACCGTGCCCCGCCAATGGTATGCCCCCTCCCGCCCTGCGACCGCCTCTGCCTGTCAAACAGGTAGAGGCGATTGCAGCCCTGACATCTCACTGGGCCTCCCTGGGTGCGCCCGTGCAGCGGGCGCACTCCACAAAGGGCTTCAGACTGTGATCGCTGCCGCTGCAGTGATCCAATCTGAATTACCTTCATACTTATATGACACAAGGATTTAGGCACGAGAATTTCAACATGCCGACATACTTAGTATGTGAGGATCAGTTATGGCAGCGATTCCTTACAGTATTTCCCCCACTTTCTCTATTCCTAATACCTACCAGGGGCGGCTCCAGAGGAGGGGCTGCAGCTCAATTCAAAATTCAAATAGGGGAGGAGGCACAATAACTGCCAGTGAGTCAGTTTGAAATGGCAGTTGGTGACAGTTGGTGTGGCTCCCCTATTTGAAATTTGAACTGACCTGCAGCCCCGATTCCCTACCCCTAAACTGTCCCCCTAGTGCCTAACCCTAACTTTCACTCCATCGTAGCCTAAAATCCCCCCCAGACCTAACCCTAACCCTTCCAGCGGCCCCTGACCTCAACTACTGGCATACCCAGACTGTTGATAAATTACATTGTGACCCTTCAGATGTCAACATCTTGAACATGTCAGCATTCTGAGAATGTCGACATGTTCCCTTTAGTATGAATGTCAACATGATTACTCTCAATCTTCTAACCACATAGGGATACTGATAGACAAAGCAAGTTATGAGATACTGGTCATATTACAGTAATCTTTATAACCTGTATTTACCATCATGTTATACATACAGTATCTAAAGTATCTATCTATATATATTAATAGCAGAAGGACAACTTTAATGAGTGACTTATTTTTATAATGCTGTTGTCTGAGCAGGGCTGCCTGACTTTTATAATGCATCACCAATGTGCTCTGGAAAATGTGACAGTTGGTGAACTCTCCCTGAGCATCTGCCCGATGACCTGGAACATGTGACCTGCTGGGTGGTCTGGAAACTGTGACAGTTATTTGCTGCCAACTACTAAGCAGGGATTTTTCCAAATTTGACTCCAGAAAACGGGTAAAATGTTCTGCCCAGCAAACCTGTGCCTGCTTGAAAAAGGGCTCATCAGCTAGTTATAATGAAACCCCTATGGCAAAAGAAGGATATTACATGCGAATGTGGTGTCCCATAAGCTATGCAAAAGTATATACAGTAATCATAATTATTGTCTTCATGAGTTCCTCATTGGCTTATAATATCCATTATTTATTTAAAAACAAAAATAGTTGTTGTATGAGGAATGTTTTGTCCCTGCTGTGTTACGTACAGTACTACACTATCATGCACTTAGGGGGAAATTCAGAGTTGATCATAGATGTGATAAATTTAGCACATCTACGATCATTTACTCTGACATGCGGTTGGACGCCCAGCACAGGGCTAGTCCTCCCCACATGTCAGCCCTCAACCGCCTGCACAGGTACAAAAGCATCGCACGGCGGCGATGCTTTTGTACCTGACAAGTAGATCCCTACCAGCGTAGCTCTTGTGCGCTGGCAGGGAGCTATCCGCCGCGTTCCGGGAGGTCCTTATGACTCATATCAATTCAATAGGGGTTTTGATCCCACGGTTTCTTATTGGCTGCCCGGTGATATAAGAATGACTGAAATACTCACCTGTAACAGAATTATTGTATGTTTATAGTAGTGATGTGCACTGGAAATTTTTCGGGTTTTGTGTTTTGGCTTTGGATTCGGTTCCGCGGCCGTGTTTTGGATTCGGACGCGTTTTGGCAAAACCTCCCTCAATTCGGGTGTGTTTTGGATTCGGGTGTTTTTTTTACAAAAACCCCTCAAAAACAGCTTAAATCATAGAATTTGGGGGTCATTTTGATCCCATAGTATTATTAACCTTAATAACCATAAGTTCCACTCATTTCCAGTCTATTCTGAACACCTCACACCTCACAATATTATTTTTAGTCCTAAAATTTGCACCGAGGTCGCTGGATGGCTAAGCTAAGCGACCCAAGTGGCCGACACAAACACCTGGCCCATCTAGGAGTGGCACTGCAGTGTCAGACAGGATGGCAGATTTAAAAAATAGTTCCCAAACAGCATATGATGCAAAGAAAAAAAGAGGTGCACCAAGGTCGCTGGATGGCTAAGCTAAGCAAACCTAAGTGGCCGACACAAACACCTGACCCATCTAGGAGTGGCACTGCAGTGTCAGACAGGATGGCAGATTTAAAAAATAGTCCCCAAACAGCACATGATGCAAAGAAAAAAAGAGGCGCACCAAGGTCGCTGGATGGCTAACTAAGCGACCCAAGTGGCCGACACAAACACCTGGCCCATCTAGGAGTGGCACTGCAGTGTCAGACAGGATGGCACTTCAAAAAATAGTCCCCAAACAGCACATGATGCAAAGATAAATGAAAGAAAAAAGAGGTGCAAGATAGAATTGTCCTTGGGCCCTCCCATCCACCCTTATGTTGTATAAACAGGACATGCACACTTTAACAAGCCCATCATTTCAGCGATAGGGTCTGCCACACGACTGTGACTGAAATGACTGGTTGGTTTGGGCCCCCACCAAAAAAGAAGCAATCAATCTCCTCTTGCACAAACTGGCTCTACAGAGGCAAGATGTCCACCTCCTCCTCATCGTCCGATTCCTCACCCCTTTCACTGTGTACATCCCCCTCCTCACA
Organism: Pseudophryne corroboree; assembly: GCF_028390025.1. Taxonomy (NCBI): domain Eukaryota; kingdom Metazoa; phylum Chordata; class Amphibia; order Anura; family Myobatrachidae; genus Pseudophryne; species Pseudophryne corroboree. The sequence goes on along the minus strand of NC_086444.1, from coordinate 55,708,223 downwards.
GATTATTAATTCGTCCCCACTGGAATCCATCATCTCAGGTCCCTGTGTACTTTCTGGAGGCAATTGCTGGTGAATGTCTCCACGGAGGAATTGATTATAATTAATTTTGATGAACATCATCTTCTCCACATTTTCTGGAAGTAACCTCGTACGCCGATTGCTGACAAGGTGAGCGGCTGCACTAAACACTCTTTCGGAGTACACACTGGAGGGGGAGCAACTTAGGTAAAATAAAGCCAGTTTGTGCAAGGGCCTCCAAATTGCCTCTTTTTCATGCCAGTATACGTACGGACTGTCTGACGTGCCTACTTGGATGCGGTCACTCATATAATCCTCCACCATTCTTTCAATGGTGAGGGAATCATATGCAGTGACAGTAGACGACATGTCAGTAATCGTTGGCAGGTCCTTCAGTCCGGACCAGATGTCAGCACTCGCTCCAGACTGCCCTGCATCACCGCCAGCGGGTGGACTCGGAATTCTTAGCCTTTTCCTCGCAGCCCCAGTTGCGGGAGAATGTGAAGGAGGAGCTGTTGACGGGTCACGTTCCGCTTGACTTGACAATTTTCTCACCAGCAGGTCTTTGAACCTCTGCAGACTTGTGTCTGCCGGAAAGAGAGATACAACGTAGGTTTTAAATCTAGGATCGAGCACGGTGGCCAAAATGTAGTGCTCTGATTTCAACAAATGAACCACCCGTGAATCCTGGTTAAGCGAATTAAGGGCTCCATCCACAAGTCCCACATGCCTAGCGGAATCGCTCTGTTTTAGCTCCTCCTTCAATCTCTCCAGCTTCTTCTGCAAAAGCCTAATGAGGGGAATGACCTGACTCAGGCTGGCAGTGTCTGAACTGACTTCACGTGTGGCAAGTTCAAAGGGTTGCAGAACCTTGCACAACGTTGAAATCATTCTCCACTGTGCTTGAGTCAGGTGCATTCCCCCTCCTTTGCCTATATCGTAGGCAGATGTATATTCTTGAATGGCCTTTTGCTGATCCTCCATCCTCTGAAGCATATAGAGGGTTGAATTCCACCTCATTACCACCTCTTGCTTCAGATGATGACGGGGCAGGTTCAGGAGTGTTTGCTGGTGCTCCAGTCTTCGGCACGCGGTGGCTGAATGCCGAAAGTGGCCCGCAATTCTTCGGGCCACCGACATCATCTCTTGCACGCCCCTGTCGTTTTTTAAATAATTCTGCACCACCAAATTCAATGTATGTGCAAAACATGGGACGTGCTGGAATTTGCCCACATGTAATTCACGCACAATATTGGTGGCGTTGTCCAATGTCACAAATCCCCAGGAGAGTCCAATTGGGGTAAGCCATTCTGCGATGATGTTCCTCAGTTTCCGTAAGAGGTTGTCAGCTGTGTGCCTCTTATGGAAAGCGGTGATACAAATCGTAGCCTGCCTAGGAACGAGTTGGCGTTTGCGAGATGCTGCTACTGGTGCCGCCGCTGCTGTTCTTGCTGCGGAAGGCAATACATATACCCAGTGGGCTGTCACAGTCATATAGTCCTGAGTCTGCCCTGCTCCACTTGTCCACATGTCCTTGGTTAAGTGGACATTGGGTACAACTGCATTTTTTAGGACACTGGTGACTCTTTTTCTGAGGTCTGTGTACATTCTTGGTATCGCCTGCCTAGAGAAGTGGAACCTAGATGGTATTTGGTACCGGGGACACACTAAATCAATAAATTCTCTAATTCCCTGTGAATTAACGGTGGATACCGGACACATGTTTAACACCACCCAGGCTTCCAAGGCCTGAGTTATCTGCTTTGCAGCAGGATGACTGCTGTGATATTTCATCTTCCTCGCAAAGGACTGTTGGACAGTCAATTGCTTACTGGAAGTAGTACAAGTGGTCTTCCGACTTCCCCTCTGGGATGACGATCGACTCCCAGCAGCAACAACAGCAGTGCCCGCAGCAGGAGGCGTTACACTCAAGGATGCATCGGAGGAATCCCAGGCAGGAGAGGACTCATCAGACTTGCCAGTGACATGGCCTGCAGGACTATTGGCTTTCCTGTCTAAGGAGTAAAATTGACACTGAGGGAGTTGGGGGTGTGGTTTGCAGGAGCTTGGTTACAAGAGGAAGGGATTTAGTTGTCAGTGGACTGCTTCCGCTGTCACCCAAAGTTTTTCAACTTGTCAATGAAGGATGTTCCTAGGTGGTTAACGTCCTTACCCCTACTTATTACAGCTTGACAAAGGCAACACACGGCTTGACACCTGTTGTCCGCATTTCTGTTAAAATAATTCCACGCCGAAGAGGTGAGTTTTTTTGTAATTTGACCAGGCATGTCAATGGCCATATTCGTCCCACGGACAACAGGTGTCTCCCCGGGTGCCTGACTTAAACAAACCACCTCACCATCAGAATCCTCCTTGTCAATTTTCTTCCTCAGCGCCAACAACACCCATATAATCATCCTGGTGTACTTCAACAGTGACATCTTCAATTTGACTATCAGGAACTGGACTGCGGGTGCTCCTTCCAGCACTTGCAGGGGGCGTGCAAATGGTGGAAGGCGCCACCTCTTCCCGTCCAGTGTTGGGAAGGTCAGGCATCGCAACCGGCACAATTGGATTCTCCTTGGGGATTTGTGATTTAGAAGAACGTACAGTTCTTTGCTGTGCTTTTGCCAGCTTAAGTCTTTTCATTTTTCTAGCGGGAGGATGAATGCTTCCATCCTCATGTGAAGCTGAGCCACTAGCCATGAACATAGGACAGGGCCTCAGCCATTCCTTGCCACTCCGTGTCGTAAATGGCATATTGGCAAGTTTACGCTTCTCATCAGACGCTTTTAATTTAGATTTTTGGGTCATTTTACTAAACTTTTGTTTTTTGAATTTTACATGCTCTCTACTATGACATTGGGCATCGGCCTTGGCAGACGACGTTGATGGCATTTCATCGTCTTGGCCATGACTAGTGGCAGCAGCTTCAGCACGAGGTGGAAGTGGATCTTGATCTTTCCCTATTTTACCCTCCACATTTTTGTTCTCCATTTTTTAATGTGTGGCATTATATGCCAGTAATATATATCAATAGCAATGGTCTACTGTACCGTACTGCTATATATATACTGGTGGTCAGCAAAATTCTGCTCTGTCCTCCTACTATATACTGCGCACAACTAAAATGCAGCACAGGTATGGATGGATAGTATACTTGACGACACAGAGGTAGAGCAGTGGACTACTGTACCGTACTGCTATATATATACTGGTGGTCAGCAAAATTCTGCACTGTCCTCCTACTATATACTACAATGCAGCACAGATATGGAGCGTTTTTCAGGCAGAGAACGTAGATATTTTCAGCACACTGAGCACAGATATTTGCAAGCACACTGAGCACAGATATTTGCAGCACACTGAGCACAGATATTTGCAGCACACTGAACACAGAAACTGAGAGAACGCAGCCACGTCCTCTCGCTATCATCTCCAAAGCACGAGTAAAAATGGCGGCGACGCGCGGCTCCTTATATAGAATACGAATCTCGCGAGAATCCGACAGCGGGATGATGACGTTCGGGCGCGCTCGGGTTAACCGAGCAAGGCGGGAAGATCCGAATCTGACCCGGAACCGTGTAAAATGGGTGAAGTTCTGGGGGGTTTGGATCTCAACGAACCGAACCCGCTCATCACTAGTTTATAGGGTATTGCCTGCTGCCAATCTAAACCCTGTTTTATTCCACAGAACTCTAATAGGCAACAAGCTAGCAAATAATCTTTTTAACACTGAAATAGTGAAATACTAGCAGTAGTGTCTTTAGCATCTATTGTCCTATAGCCATGGCCAGCCCCCTTTTGCTTTATTTGCCCTTTTTCTCAAAATTACCACACTTTGAGTTTTCACAAACTAGGAGTATATATAAAATCTACACAAGCATATCACTAAATGTATTTTGGTTATATCTGTGCCTGAGGACTTTGAAATTCTAGGCACACAGCACGCCAGGCGATCTGTTCTCCAGCACTACCGCCGTAGTCCTATACGATATATAAACACATTTTATATATACACTATATATTTATACTACATGTGTGGCTGGAAATATATTAAATCACGTTTACAAAAACCCTACAAAATACTTCTGCAGAGTGTGCAGCCAGATGGAGCCTCGGCAGTGAGTATTTATCATGTGGCAGGGCAATGGCACTTTGTCTAGAAATTATAGAAAAATATATAGGCCCTCATTCCGAGTTGTTCGCTCGTTCTTTTTCATCGCATCGCAGTGAAAATCCGCTTAGTACGCATGCGCAAAGTTCGCACTGCGACTGCGCCAAGTAACTTTACTATGAAGAAAGTATTTTTACTCACGGCTTTTTCTTCGCTCCGGCGATCGTAATGTGATTGACAGGAAATGGGTGTTACTGGGCGGAAACACGGCGTTTCAGGGGCGTGTGGCTGAAAACGCTACCGTTTCCGGAAAAAACGCAGGAGTGGCCGGGGAAACGGTGGGAGTGCCTGGGCGAACGCTGGGTGTGTTTGTGACGTCAACCAGGAACGACAAGCACTGAACTGATCGCACAGGCAGAGTAAGTCTGGAGCTACTCTGAAACTGCTAAGTAGTTAGTAATCGCAATATTGCGAATACATCGGTCGCAATTTTAAGAAGCTAAGATTCACTCCCAGTAGGCGGCGGCTTAGCGTGAGCAACTCTGCTAAATTCGCCTTGCGACCGACCAACTCGGAATGAGGGCCATACAGTATATACTGCAGAAAGCAACAACTTAATACAAAACTGCGTATGCAGTATATTGCAGGCAGCCTGTAGACCTGGCCAGAGTATTACATTAGCCAATCATTAGCTTAATTATAAACGAGCAGCACACTTAAGCGAGGGCAAGGAATACTGTAATGTTTTTAATAATTCAATATCTTTCACAATATTTCCTGAATATACGCTACGGTATGTACTGTCATTCACTGTGACATTTATTAGGTAATGTTATAATGACAGAAATCCCACTTACATGATTGGACACACTAGCATACCTCCTAACATTGCTTGGAGGGGAAGAGGGACACCTGTGCTGCGAAGCCGCACCCTATTTTTAAAAAGGGGCGTGGTTTTGCAGGAGTGTCACGATTGCAAGCCACGCCCCCGTTTACGTCAATGAGGGGGCATGCCCAGCACTCCCTGAGCTGCTGGCATGCCCCCTCCTCCTCTGTCACTGTTGCTACGCCGAGCAGCGAGTGCAGGAGCCTCCCAACTGCAGCCCCCCCCCCCACTCCGGGACACTGCGGCCCACGGATGGGACAGTCTCCAAAAAACGGGACTGTCCCGCAAAAATCGGGACAGTTGGGAGGTATGAACTAGATCACATGACTGTGCATTATTTCCCAACGACCGCACACCTCCCAGCATAACCGCACGCCTGCACTACTACCAACTTTCACCAAAACCTCATCACACCACTACTGCATCACTCACAGAGGGAAGGTGTACTAACCCATGGACAGTAATAAAGTAGAGAGAGAGAGATACCAGTACCCAGCCAATCAGCTCCTAACTACCATGTTACAGGCTGTTTATGAAAAATGACAAATAGGAGCTGATTGGTTGGTAGTTTATATCTCTCCACTTTATCACTCTCCAAGGCTTAGTTCATCTGACCCAGAGATACTACTCCCAGAAAAGCAGAACATCCCCGCCTTACTGACAGCAGCACATCCCTGCTTCACTAAAAGCAGCACATTCCTGCCTTACTCACAGCAACATCCCTGCCTCACTGAAAGCAGCACACCCCGCCTCACTGTCAGCAGTGCATCCCCACCTCACTGACAGCAGCGCACCGCCGCCTCACTGACAGCAGCAAATCCCCACTTCACTGACGGCAGCGCATCCCCGCCTCACTGACAGCAGCGCACCCCTGCCTCACTGATAGTAGCACATCCCTGTCTCACTGACAGCAGCGCATCCGGACCTTACTGACAGCAGCACATCTCTGCCTCACTGACAGCAGCACATCCCTGCCTCACTGACAGCAGCGCATCCCTGCCTCACTGACAGCAGCACAACCCCACCTCACTGACAGCAGCACATCACTGCCTTACTGACAGCGACACATCACTGCCTCACTTACAGCAGCACAGACCTGCCTCACTGACAGCAGCACAACCCTGCCTCACTGACAGCAGCACATTATCACCTCACTGACAGCAGCACATCCCTGCTTCACTGACAGCAGCACATCCCTACCTCACTGACATCAGCACATCCCCACCTCACTGACAGCAGCACATCCCCACCTCACTGACAGCAGCACATCCCCGCATCAGCAGCACATCCCTACCTCACTGACAGCAGCACATCCCCGCCTCACTGACAGCCGCACATCCCCGCCTCAGCAGCACATCTCCGCCTCACTGACAGCAGCACATCCCCGCCTCAGCAGCACATCCCCGCCTCACTGACAGCAGCACATTTCCGCCTCACTGATTGCAGCACATCCCCTGCCTTACTGACAGCAGCACATCCCCACCACACTGACAGCAGCACATACTTGCCTCACTGACAGCAGCACATACCTGCTTCACTGACAGCAGCACATCACTGACGGCAGCACATCCTTGCCTCACTGACAGCAGCACATCCCTGCCTCGCTGACAGCAGCACATCACCACCTCACTGACATCAGCACATCCCTGCCTCACTGACAGCAGCACAGCCCTGCCTCACTGACAGCAGCACATCCCCGCCTCACTGACAGCAGCACATCATCACCTCACTGACAGCAGCACATCCCCGCCTCACTGACAGCAGCACAGCCTCGCCTCACTGATAGCGGCACATCCCTGCTTTACTGACAGCAGCACATACCTGCCTCACTGACAGCAGCACAGCCCTGCCTCACTGACAGCAGCACATCCCTGCCTCGCTGACAGTAGCACATCACCATCTCACTGACAGCAGCACATCATCACCTCACTGACAGCAGCACATCCCTGCCTCACTGACAGCAGCACATCCCTACCTCACTGACATCAGCACATCACCGCCTCACTGACAGTAGCACATCCCCGCCTCACTGACAGCAGCACATCCCCGCCTCAGCAGCACATCCCCGCCTCACTGACAGCAGCACATTCCCGCCTCACTGATTGCAGCACATCCCCTGCCTTACTGACAGCAGCACATCCCCACCTCACTGACAGCAGCACATACTTGCCTCACTGACAGCAGCACATACCTGCTTCACTGACAGCAGCACATCACTGACGGCAGCACATCCTTGCCTCGCTGACAGCAGCACATCCCTGCCTCGCTGACAGCAGCACATCACCACCTCACTGACATCAGCACATCCCTGCCTCACTGACAGCAGCACAGCCCTGCCTCACTGACAGCAGCACATCCCCACCTCACTGACAGCAGCACATCATCACCTCACTGACAGCAGCACATCCCCGCCTCACTGACAGCAGCACAGCCTCGCCTCACTGATAGCGGCACATCCCTGCCTCACTGACAGCAGCCCATCCCTGCCTCACTGACAGTAGCACATCCCTGCTTTACTGACAGCAGCACATCCCACCTTCACTGACAGCAGCACATCCCGACTAACTGACAGCAGCACATACCTGCCTCACTGACAGCAGCACATCCCTTCCTCACTGACAGCAGCACATCACTGACAGCAGCACATCCTTGCCTCACTGACATCAGCACATCCCTGCCTCACTGACAGCAGCACATCCCACCTTCACTGACAGCAGCACATCCCGACTAACTGACAGCAGCACATACCTGCCTCACTGACAGCAGCACATCCCTTCCTCACTGACAGCAGCACATCACTGACAGCAGCACATCCTTGCCTCACTGACATCAGCACATCCCTGCCTCACTGACAGCAGCACATCCCCACCTCACTGACAGTGGCGTAGCCCCGCCTCACTGACAGCAGCACAACCCTGCCTCACTGACAGCAGCACATCACCACCTCACTGACAGCAGCACATCACCACCTCACTGACAGCAGCACATCACCACCTCACTGACAGCAGCACAACCCTGCCTCACTGACAGCAGCACATCCCCATCTCACTGACAGCAGCACATCCCTGCCTCATTGACAGCAGCACATCCCTACCTCACTGACATCAGCACATCCCTACCTCACTGACAGCAGCACATCCCCGCCTCACTGACAGCAGCACATCCCCGCCTCAGCAGCACATCCCCGCCTCACTGACAGCAGCACATCCCCGCCTCAGCAGCATATCCCCGCCTCACTAAAAGCAGCACATTCCCGCCTCACTGATTGCAGCACATCCCCTGCCTTACTGACAGCAGCACATCCCCACCTCACTGACAGCAGCACATACTTGCCTCACTGACAGCAGCACATACCTGCTTCACTGACAGCAGCACATCACTGACGGCAGCACATCCTTACCTCACTGACAGCAGCACATCCCTGCCTCGCTGACAGCAGCACATCACAACCTCACTGACATCAGCACATCTCTGCCTCACTGAGAGCAGCACAACCCTGCCTCACTGACAGCAGCACATCCCTGCCTCGCTGACAGCAGCACATCACCACCTCACTGACAGCAGCACATCATCACCTCACTGGCAGCAGCACATCCCTGCCTCACTGACAGCAGCACATCCCTACCTCACTGACATCAGCACATCCCTACCTCACTGACAGCAGCACATCCCCGCATCAGCAGCATATCCCCGCCTCACTGACAGCAGCACATCCCCACCTCACTGACAGCAGCCATCCCCATCTCACTGACAGCAGCACATTCCCGCCTCACTGATTGCAGCACATCCCCACATCAGTGAAAGCAGCACATCCCCGCCCATCACCACCTCACTGACAGCGGCACATCCCCACCTCACTGACAGAGGCACATCCCTGCCTCACTGACAGCGGCACAGCCCCGCCTCACTGACAGCAGCACATCACTGCCTCACTGACAGTGGCACATCCCCGCCTCGCTGACAGCAGCACATCACCACCTCACTGACAGCGGCACATCACTGCTTCACTGACAGCGGCACATCACTACCTCTCTGACAGCAGCACATCCCTGCCTCAATGACAGCGGCACAGCCCCGCCTCACTGACAGCAGCACAACCCGGCATTACTGATAGCAGCACATCTCCACCTCAGTGACAGCAGCACATCACTGCTTCACTGACAGCAGCACATCCCGTATCACTGACAGCAGTGCATCCCCACCTCACTGACAGCAGCACATCCCCGCCTCACTGATGGCGGCACATCACTGCCTCACTGACAGCGGCACATCCCCACCTCACTGACAGCAGCACATCCCAGCCTCACTGACAGCGGCACATCCCTGCTTCACTGACAGCAGCACATCACCACCTCACTGACAGCGGCACATCACTGCTTCACTGACAGCGGCACATCACTACCTCTCTGACAGCAGCACATCCCTGCCTCAATGACAGCGGCACAGCCCCGCCTCACTGACAGCAGCACAACCCGGCATTACTGATAGCAGCACATCTCCACCTCAGTGACAGCAGCACATCACTGCCTCACTGAAAGCAGCACACCCCGCATCACTGACAGCAGTGCATCCCCACCCCACTGACAGCAGCGCACCGCTGCCTCACTGACAGCAGCACATCCCCACCTCACTGAGAGCAGCGCATCCCCGCCTCACTGACAGCAGCGCACCCCTGCCTCACTGACAGTAGCACATCCCTGTCTCACTGACAGCAGCGCATCCGGACCTCACTGACATCAGCACATCTCTGCCTCACTTACAGCAGCACATCCCTGACTCACTGACAGCAGCGCATCCCTGCCTCACTGACAGCAGCACAACCCCACCTCACTGACAGCAGCACATCATTGCCTTACTGACAGCGACACATCACTGCCTCACTGACAGCAGCACAGCCCTGCCTCACTGACAGCAGCACAACCCTGCCTCACTGACAGCAGCACATCATCACCTCACTGACAGCAGCACATCATCACCTCACTGACAGCAGCACATCCCCGCCTCACTGACAGTAGCACAGCCCCGCCTCACTGATAGCGGCACATCCCTGCCTCACTGACAGCAGCCCATCCCTGCCTCACTGACAGTAGCACATCCCTGCTTCACTGACAGCAGCACATCCCTGCCTCACTGACAGCAGCACATGCCACCTTCACTGACAGCAGCACATCCCCGACTCACTGACAGCAGCACATACCTGCCTCACTGACAGCAGCACATCACTGACAGCAGCACGTCCTTGCCTCACTGACATCAGCACATCCCTGCCTCACTGATAGCAGCACATCCCCACCTCACTGACAGCGGCGTAGCCCCGCCTCACTGACAGCAGCACAACCCTGCATCACTGACAGCAGCACATCACCACCTCACTGACAGCAGCACATCACCACCTCACTGACAGCAGCACATCACCACCTCACTGACAGCAGCACAACCCTGCCTCACTGACAGCAGCACATCCCCATATCACTGACAGCAGCACATCCCTGCCTCATTGACAGCAGCACATGCCTACCTCACTGACATCAGCACATCCCTACCTCACTGACAGCAGCACATCCCCGCCTCACTGACAGCAGCACATCCCCGCCTCAGCAGCACATCCCCGCCTCAGCAGCACATCCCCGCCTCACTGACAGCAGCACATCCCCGCCTCAGCAGCACATCCCCGCCTCACTGACAGCAGCACATTCCCGCCTCACTGATTGCAGCACATCCCCTGCCTTACTGACAGCAGCACATCCCCACCTCAATGACAGAGGCACATACTTGCCTCACTGACAGAAGCACATACCTGCTTCACTGACAGCAGCACATCACTGACGGCAGCACATCCTTGCCTCACTGACAGCAGCACATCCCTGCCTCGCTGACAGCAGCACATCACCACCTCACTGACATCAGCACATCCCTGCCTCACTGACAGCAGCACAGCCCTGCCTCACTGACAGCAGCACATCATCACCTCACTGACAGCAGCACATCCCCGCCTCACTGACAGCAGCACAGCCCCGCCTCACTGATAGCGGCACATCCCTGCCTCACTGACAGCAGCCCATCCCTGCCTCACTGACAGTAGCACATCCCTGCTTCACTGACAGCAGCACATCCCTGCCTCACTGACAGCAGCACATCCCACCTTCACTGACAGCAGCACATCCCCGACTAACTGACAGCAGCACATACCTGCCTCACTGACAGCAGCACATCCCTGCCTCACTGACAGCAGCACATCACTGACAGCAGCACATCCTTGCCTCACAGACATCAGCACATCCCTGCCTCACTGATAGCAGCACATCCCCACCTCACTGACAGCGGCGTAGCCCCGCCTCACTGACAGCAGCACAACCCTGCCTCACTGACAGCAGCACATCACCACCTCACTGACAGCAGCACATCACCACCTCACTGACAGCAGCACAACCCTGCCTCACTGACAGCAGCACATCCCCATCACACTGACAGCAGCACATCCCTGCCTCATTGACAGCAGCACATCCCTACCTTAATGACATCAGCACATCCCTACCTCACTGACAGCAGCACATCCCCGCCTCACTGACAGCAGCACATCCCCGCCTCAGCAGCACATCCCCGCCTCACTGACAGCAGCACATCCCCGCCTCAGCAGCACATCCCCACCTCACTGACAGCAGCACATACTTGCCTCACTGACAGCAGCACATACCTGCTTCACTGACAGCAGCACATCACTGACGGCAGCACATCCCTGCCTCGCTGACAGCAGCACATCACCACCTCACTGACATCAGCACATCCCTGCCTCACTGACAGCAGCACAAACCTGCCTCACTGACAGCAGTACATCCCTGCCTCGCTGACAGCAGCACATCACCACCTCACTGACAGCAGCACATACTTGCCTCACTGACAGCAGCACATACCTGCTTCACTGACAGCAGCACATCACTGACGGCAGCACATCCCTGCCTCGCTGACAGCAGCACATCACCACCTCACTGACATCAGCACATCCCTGCCTCACTGACAGCAGCACAACCCTGCCTCACTGACAGCAGCACATCCCTGCCTCACTGACAGCAGCACATCCCTACCTCACTGACATCAGCACATCCCCACCTCACTGACAGCAGCACATCCCCACCTCACTGACAGCAGCACATCCCCGCATCAGCAGCACATCCCCGCCTCACTGACAGCAGCACATCCCCACCTCACTGACAGCAGCCATCCCCATCTCACTGACAGCAGCACATCCCTACCTCACTGACATCAGCACATCCCTAACTCACTGACAGCAGCACATCCCCGCCTCACTGACAGCCGCACATCCCCGCCTCAGCAGCACATCTCCGCCTCACTGACAGCAGCACATCCCCGCCTCAGCAGCACATCCCCGCCTCACTGACAGCAGGACATTCCCGCCTCACTGATTGCAGCACATCCCCTGCCTTACTGACAGCAGCACATCCCCACCTCACTGACAGCAGCACATACTTGCCTCACTGACAGCAGCACATACCTGCTTCACTGACAGCAGCACATCACTGACGGCAGCACATCCTTGCCTCACTGACAGCAGCACACCCCTGCCTCGCTGACAACAGCACATCACCACCTCACTGACATCAGCACATCCCTGCCTCACTGACAGCAGCACAGCCCTGCCTCACTGACAGCAGCACATCCCCGCCTCACGGACAGCAGCACATCATCACCTCACTGACAGCAGCACATCCCCGCCTCACTGACAGCAGCACAGCCTCGCTTACTGATAGCGGCACATCCCTGCTTTACTGACAGCAGCCCATCCCTGCCTCACTGACAGTAGCACATCCCTGCTTCACTGACAGCAGCACATCCCTGCCTCACTGACAGCAGCACATCCCACCTTCACTGACAGCAGCACATCCCCGACTAACTGACAGCAGCACATACCTGCCTCACTGACAGCAGCACATCCCTTCCTCACTGACAGCAGCACATCACTGACAGCAGCACATCCTTGTCTCACTGACATCAGCACATCCCTGCCTCTCTGACAGCAGCACATCCCCACCTCACTGACAGCGGCGTAGCCCCGCCTCACTGACAGCAGCACATACCTGCTTCACTGACAGCAGCACATCACTGACGGCAGCACATCCCTGCCTCGCTGACAGCAGCACATCACTACCTCACTGACATCAGCACATCCCTGCCTCACTGACAGCAGCACAGCCCTGCCTCACTGACAGCAGCACATCCCTGCCTCGCTGACAGCAGCACATCACCATCTCACTGACAGCAGCACATCATCACCTCACTGACAGCAGCACATCCCTGCCTCACTGACAGCAGCACATCCCTACCTCACTGACATCAGCACATCCCCGCCTCACTGACAGCAGCACATCCCCGCCTCACTGACAGCAGCACATCCCCGCATCAGCAGCACATCCCCGCCTCACTGACAGCAGCCCATCCCCACCTCACTGACAGCAGCCATCCCCATCTCACTGACAGCAGCACATCCCTACCTCACTGACATCAGCACATCCCTACCTCACTGACAGCAGCACATCCCCGCCTCACTGACAGCAGCACATCCCCGCCTCAGCAGCACATCCCCGCCTCACTGACAGCAGCACATCCCCGCCTCAGCAGCACATCCCCGCCTCACTGACAGCAGCACATTCCCGCCTCACTGATTGCAGCACATCCCCTGCCTTACTGACAGCAGCACATCCCCACCTCACTGACAGCAGCACATACTTGCCTCACTGACAGCAGCACATACCTGCTTCACTGACAGCAGCACATCACTGACGGCAGCACATCCTTGCCTCACTGACAGCAGCACATCCCTGCCTCGCTGACAGCAGCACATCACCACCTCACTGACATCAGCACATCCCTGCCTCACTGACAGCAGCACAGCCCTGCCTCACTGACAGCAGCACATCCCCACCTCACTGACAGCAGCACATCATCACCTCACTGACAGCAGCACATCCCCGCCTCACTGACAGCAGCACAGCCTCACCTCACTGATAGCGGCACATCCCTGCCTCACTGACAGCTGCCCATCCCTGCCTCACTGACAGTAGCACATCCCTGCTTCACTGACAGCAGCACATCCCTGCCTCACTGACAGCAGCACATCCCACCTTCACTGACAGCAGCACATCCCGACTAACTGACAGCAGCACATACCTGCCTCACTGACAGCAGCACATCCCTTCCTCACTGACAGCAGCACATCACTGACAGCAGCACATCCTTGCCTCACTGACATCAGCACATCCCTGCCTCACTGACAGCAGCATGTCCCCACCTCACTGACAGCGGCGTAGCCCCGCCTCACTGACAGCAGCACAACCCTGCCTCACTGACAGCAGCACATCACCACCTCACTGACAGCAGCACATCACCACCTCACTGACAGCAGCACATCACCACCTCACTGACAGCAGCACAACCCTGCCTCACTGACAGCAGCACATCCCCATCTCACTGACAGCAGCACATCCCTGCCTCATTGACAGCAGCACATCCCTACCTCACTGACATCAGCACATCCCTACCTCACTGACAGCAGCACATCTCCGCCTCACTGACAGCAGCACATCCCCGCCTCAGCAGCACATCCCCGCCTCACTGACAGCAGCACATCCCCGCCTCAGCAGCATATCCCCACCTCACTGACAGCAGCACATTCCCGCCTCACTGATTGCAGCACATCCCCTGCCTTACTGACAGCAGCACATCCCCACCTCACTGACAGCAGCACTTACTTGCCTCACTGACAGCAGCACATACCTGCTTCACTGACAGCAGCACATCACTGACGGCAGCACATCCTTACCTCACTGACAGCAGCACATCCCTGCCTCGCTGACAGCAGCACATCACAACCTCACTGACATCAGCACATCTCTGCCTCACTGAGAGCAGCACAACCCTGCCTCACTGACAGCAGCACATCCCTGCCTCGCTGACAGCAGCACATCACCACCTCACTGACAGCAGCACATCATCACCTCACTGACAGCAGCACATCCCTGCCTCACTGACAGCAGCACATCCCTACCTCACTGACATCAGCACATCCCTACCTCACTGACAGCAGCACATCCCCGCATCAGCAGCACATCCCCGCCTCACTGACAGCAGCACATCCCCACCTCACTGACAGCAGCCATCCTCATCTCACTGACAGCAGCACATTCCCGCCTCACTGATAGCAGCACATCCCCACCTCAGTGAAAGCAGCACATCCCCGCCCATCACCACCTCACTGACAGCGGCACATGCCCACCTCACTGACAGCGGCACATCCCTGCCTCCCTGACAGCGGCACAGCCCCGCCTCACTGACAGCAGCACATCACTGCCTCACTGACAGTGGCACATCCCCGCCTCGCTGACAGCAGCACATCACCACCTCACTGACAGCGGCACATCACTGCTTCACTGACAGCGGCACATCGCTACCTCTCTGACAGCAGCACATCCCTGCCTCAATGACAGCGGCACAGCCCCGCCTCACTGACAGCAGCACAACCCGGCATTACTGATAGCAGCACATCTCCACCTCAGTGACAGCAGCACATCACTGCCTCACTGACAGCAGCACATCCCCGCCTCACTGATAGCAGCACATCTCCGCCTCACTGACAGCAGCACATCCCCGCCTCACTGATGGCGGCACATCACTGCCTCACTGACAGCGGCACATCCCCACCTCACTGACAGCAGCACATCCCAGCCTCACTGACAGCGGCACATCCCTGCTTCACTGACAGCAGCACATCCCTGCCTCACTGACGGCAGCACATACCTGCATTACTGATAGCAGCACATCCCAGCCTCTCTGACAGCAGCACATCACTGACAGCAGCACATCCTTGCCTCACTGACAGCAGCACATCCCTATCTCACTGACAGCAGCACATCACCACCTCACTGACAGCAGCACATCCCCGCCTCACTGACAGCAGCACATCCCTGTCTCACTGACAGCAGCACATCTCCACCTCAGTGACAGCAGCACATCCCCATCTCACTGACAGCAGCACATCCCCACCTCACTGACATCAGAACATCCCCGCCTCACTGACAGCAGCACATCACTGCCTCACTGACAGCAGCACATCCCTGCCCCACTGACAGCAGCAAATCCCCACCTCACTGACAGCAGCCCATCCCTGCCTCACTGACAGAAGCACATCCCCGCCTCACTGACAGCAGTGCATCCTTGTCTCACTGACAGTAGCACATCCCCGCCTCACTGACAACAGTGCATCCCTGCATCACTGACAGCACCACATCTGTGCCTCACTGATAGCAGCACATCTCCGCCTCACTGACAGCAGCACATCCCCACCTCACTGATGGCGGCACATCACTGCCTCACTGACAGCAGCACATCCCCGCCTCACTGACAGCAGCACATCTACGCTCACTGACAGCAGCACATCCCCGCATCACTGACGGCGGCACATCACTGCCTCACTGACAGTGTTACATCACTCTCTCACTGACAGCAACACATTACTGCCTCACTGACAGCAGCACATCCCTCCCTCACTGATAGTAGCACATCCCCGCCTCACTGACTTCGGCACATCCCCGCCTCACTGACAGCGGCACATCCCCGCCTCACTGACAGCAGCACAACCCTGCCTTACTGACAGCAGCACATCCCTACCTCACTGACAGCAGTACATCCCCGCCCTACTGATGGTGGCACATCCCCGCCTCACTGACAGCAGCACATCCCCGCCTCACTGACAGCAGCACAACCCGGCCTTACTGATAGCAGCACATCCCTGCCTCACTGACAGCAGTACATTCCCGCCCTACTGACGGCTGCACATCCCCACCTAACTGACAGCAGCACATCACCACCTCACTGACAGCGGCACATCACTGCCTCACTGACAGCGGCACATCGCTATCTCTCTGACAGCAGCACATCCCTGCCTCACTGACAGCGGCACAGCCCCGCCTCACTGACAGCAGCACAACCCGGCCTTACTGATAGCAGCACATTTCCAACTCAGTGACAGCAGCACATCCCCGCCTCACTGACAGCAGCACATCACTGCCTCACTGACAGCAGCACATCCCCGCCTCACTGACAGCAGCACATCTCCGCCTCACTTACAGCAGCACATCCCCACCTCACTGATGGTGGCACATCACTGCCTCACTGACAGCGGCACATGCCCACCTCACTGACAGCAGTACATCCCCGCCTCACTGACAGCGGCACATCCCTGCTTCACTGACAGCAGCACATCCCTGCCTCACTGACAGCAGCACATCTCCGCCTCACTGACAGCAGCACATCCCCGCCTCACTGATGGTGGCACATCACTGCCTCACTGACAGCAGCACATCCCTGCCTCACTGATAGTAGCACATCCCCGCCTCACTGACAGCGGCACATCCCCGCCTCACTGACAGCAGCACAACCCTGCCTTACTGACAGCAGCACATCCCTACCTCACTGACAGCAGTACATCCCAGCCCTACTGACGACGGCACATCCCCGCCTCACTGACAGCAGCACATCCCGCCTCACTGACAGCAGCACAACCAGGCCTTACTGATAGCAGCACATCCCTGCCTCACTGACAGCAGTACATTCCTGCCCTACTGACGGCTGCACATCCCCACCTCACTGACAGCAGCACATCACCACCTCACTGACAGCGGCACATCACTGCCTCACTGACAGCGGCACATCGCTACCTCTCTGACAGCAGCACATCCCTGCCTAACTGACAGCGGCACAGCCCCGCCTCACTGACAGCAGCACAACCCGGCCTTACTGATAGCAGCACATCTCCAACTCAGTGACAGCAGCACATCCCCGCCTCACTGACAGCAGCACATCACTGCCTCACTGACAGCAGCATATCCCCGCCTCACTGACAGCAGCACATCTCCGCCTCACTGACAGCAGCACATCCACACCTCACTTATGGTGGCACATCACTGCCTCACTGACAGCGGCACATGCCCACCTCACTGACAGCAGCACATCCCCGCCTCACTGACAGCGGCACATCCCTGCTTCACTGACAGCAGCACATCCCTGCCTCACTGACAGCAGCACATCTCCGCCTCACTGACAGCAGCACATCCCCGCCTCACTGATGGTGGCACATCACTGCCTCGCTGACAGCGGCTCATGCCCACCTCACTGACAGCAGCACATCCCCGCCTCACTGATAGCGGCACATCCCTGCTTCACTGACAGCAGCACATCCCTGCCTCACTGACAGCAGCACATATCTGCATTACTGACAGCAGCACATCCCAGCCTCTCTGACAGCAGCACATCACTGACAGCAGCACATCCTTGCCTCACTGACAGCAGCACATCCCTATCTCACTGACAGCAGCACATCACCACCTCACTGACAGCAGCACATCCCCGCCTCACTGACAGCAGCACATCCCCGCCTCACTGATTGCAGCACATCCCCACCTCAGTGACAGCAGCACATCCCCGTCTCACTGATAGCAGCACATCCCTGCCTCAATGACAGCAGAACATCCCCGCCTCACTGACAGCAGCACATCCCTGCCTCCCTGACAGAAGCACATCCCCGCCTCACTGACAGCAGCCCATCCCTGCCTCCCTGACAGAAGCACATCCCCGCCTCACTGACAGCAGCCCATCCCTGCCTCCCTGACAGAAGCACATCCCCGCCTCACTGACAGCAGTGCAGGGATGCATCACTGACAGCACCACATCTGTGCCTCTCTGATAGCAGCACATCTCCGCCTCACTGACAGCAGCACATCCCCGCCTCACTCATGGCAGCACATCACTGCCTCACTGACAGCGGCACATCCCCACCTCACTGACAGCGGCACACCACTGCCTCACTGACAGCAGCACATCCCCACCTCACTGACAGCAGCACATCCCCGCATCACTGATGGCGGCACATCACTGCCTCACTGACAGTGGTACATCCCCGCTTCACTGACAGAAGCACATCCCCGCCTCACTGACAGTTGCACATCCCTGCTTCACTGACAGCGGCACATCCCTGCCTCACTGACAGCAGCACATCCCCACCTCACTGACAGCAGCCCAATCCTGCCTCACTGACAACGGCACATCACTGCCTCACTGACAGCAGCACATCCCTGCCTCACTGACAGCAGCACATCCCCGCCTCACTGACAGCAGCACATCCCTGCCTCACTGACAGCAGCACATCCCCGCTTCACTGACAGCAGCACATCTCCACCTCACTGACAGCAGCACATCCTGCCTCACTGACGGCGGCACATCACTGCCTCACTGACAGCGGCACATCCCCGCCTCACTGACAGCGGCACATCCCCGCCTCACTGACAGCGGCACATCCCTGCTTCACTGACAGCAGCACATCCCTGCCTTACTGACAGCAGCACATCCCTGCCTTACTGACAGCAGCACATACCTGCCTTACTGACAGCAGCACATCCCAGCCTCACTGACAGCAGCACATCACTGACAGCAGCACATCCCCACCTCACTGACAGCAGCACATCCCCGCCTCACTGACAGCAGCACATCCCCACCTCACTGATTGCAGCACATCCCCGCCTCACTGTTTGCAGCAAATCCCCACCTCACTGACAGCAGCACATCCCTGCCTCATTGACAGCAGCACATCCCAGCCTCACTGACAGCATCACATCACCGCCTCACTGACAGCAGCACATCCCTGCCTCATTGACAGCAGCACATCCCTGCCTCACTGACAGCAGCACATCCCCGTCTCACTGACAGCAGCACATCCCCATCTCACTGACAGCAGCACATCCCCGCCTCACTGACAGCAGTAAATCCCCACCTCACTGACAGCAGCACATATCTGCATTACTGACAGCAGCACATCCCAGCCTCTCTGACAGCAGCACATCACTGACAGCAGCACATCCTTGCCTCACTGACAGCAGCACATCCCTATCTCACTGACAGCAGCACATCACCACCTCACTGACAGCAGCACATCCCCGCCTCACTGACAGCAGCACATCCCCGCCTCACTGATTGCAGCACATCCCCACCTCAGTGACAGCAGCACATCCCCGTCTCACTGATAGCAGCACATCCCTGCCTCAATGACAGCAGAACATCCCCGCCTCACTGACAGCAGCACATCCCTGCCTCCCTGACAGAAGCACATCCCCGCCTCACTGACAGCAGCCCATCCCTGCCTCCCTGACAGAAGCACATCCCCGCCTCACTGACAGCAGCCCATCCCTGCCTCCCTGACAGAAGCACATCCCCGCCTCACTGACAGCAGTGCAGGGATGCATCACTGACAGCACCACATCTGTGCCTCTCTGATAGCAGCACATCTCCGCCTCACTGACAGCAGCACATCCCCGCCTCACTCATGGCAGCACATCACTGCCTCACTGACAGCGGCACATCCCCACCTCACTGACAGTGGCACATCCCCACCTCACTGACAGCGGCACACCACTGCCTCACTGACAGCAGCACATCCCCACCTCACTGACAGCAGCACATCCCCGCATCACTGATAGCGGCACATCACTGCCTCACTGACAGTGGTACATCCCCGCTTCACTGACAGCAGCACATCCCCGCCTCACTGACAGTTGCACATCCCTGCTTCACTGACAGCGGCACATCCCTGCCTCACTGACAGCAGCACATCCCCACCTCACTGACAGCAGCACATCCCTGCCTCACTGACAGCAGCACATCCCCGCCTCACTGACAGCAGCACATCCCTGCCTCACTGACAGCAGCACATCCCCGCTTCACTGACAGCAGCACATCTCCACCTCACTGACAGCAGCACATCCTGCCTCACTGACAGCGGCACATCACTGCCTCACTGACAGCGGCACATCCCCGCCTCACTGACAGCGGCACATCCCCGCCTCACTGACAGCGGCACATCCCTGCTTCACTGACAGCAGCACATCCCTGCCTTACTGACAGCAGCACATACCTGCCTTACTGACAGCAGCACATCCCAGCCTCACTGACAGCAGCACATCACTGACAGCAGCACATCCCCACCTCACTGACAGCAGCACATCCCCGCCTCACTGACAGCAGCACATCCCCACCTCACTGATTGCAGCACATCCCCGCCTCACTGTTTGCAGCAAATCCCCACCTCACTGACAGCAGCACATCCCTGCCTCATTGACAGCAGCACATCCCAGCCTCACTGACAGCATCACATCACCGCCTCACTGACAGCAGCACATCCCTGCCTCATTGACAGCAGCACATCCCTGCCTCACTGACAGCAGCACATCCCGTCTCACTGACAGCAGCACATCCCCATCTCACTGACAGCAGCACATCCCCGCCTCACTGACAGCAGTAAATCCCCACCTCACTGACAGCAGCACATCCCTGCCTCATTGACAGCAGCACATCCTAGCCTCACTGACAGCATCACATCACCGCCTCACTGACAGCAGCACATCCCTGCCTCATTGGCAGCAGCACATCCCTGCCTCACTGACAGCAGCACATCTCCGTCTCACTGACAGCAGCACATATCTGCATTACTGACAGCAGCACATCCCAGCCTCTCTGACAGCAGCACATCACTGACAGCAGCACATCCTTGCCTCACTGACAGCAGCACATCCCTATCTCACTGACAGCAGCACATCACCACCTCACTGACAGCAGCACATCCCTGCCTCATTGACAGCAGCACATCCCTGCCTCACTGACAGCAGCACATCCCTGCCTCATTGACAGCAGCACATCCCAGCCTCACTGACAGCACCACTTCTGTGCCTCACTAACAGCAGCACATCCCCACCTCATTGACAGTAGCACATCCTCACCTCACTGACAGCAGCACATCCCTGCCTCACTGACAGCAGCACATCCATGCCTCACTGATAGCAGCACATCCCTGCCTCACTGATAGCAGCACATCCCTACCTCACTGACAGCAGCCCATCCCCGCCTCACTGACAGCAGCACATCCCTGCCTCACTGACAGCAACCCATCGCCGCCTCACTGACAGCAGCACATCCCTGCCTCACTGACAGCAGCTCATCCCCGTCTCACTGACAGCAGCAGATCCCCGCCTCACTGACATCGGCACATCCCCGCCGCACTAACATCGGCATATCCCCGCCTCACTGACATTGGCACATCCCCGCCTCACTGACATTGGCACATCCCCGCCTCACTGACAGCAACACATCCCCACCTCACTGACAGTAGCACATCCCCACCTCAATGTCATCGGCACATCCCCGCCTCACTGACAGCAGCACATCCCTGCCTCACTGACAGCGGCATATCTCCGCCTCACTGATAGACATACAAATATTTGACAGAAAAATCAAATAAAAATGTAAAAATTTCTATACAGCTTCAAGGATCTGACATCAGAACTATTATACATCAGTGCTGTAGTACTATTGTGTATCTGTTTTACCCTACATCATCTCTACATAGAATTACTTTGTCACAACAGATGCCATTTTCATTCTGTTATCAATGTTGCTATTCCAAGACTTTTGGGTCTGTTTTGTCTTCCCACGTCCATTCCTGTCAGTTATTTTAGTTAACTGATTTATGGTTATTTCAGTCAATTATTTCAGGAAATTAAATTATGGTAATTTCTGTCCGTTACAGTGCTGCAAGTATGGCTGTACGGGGCGGTACTGCGTACCGATAAAAAAAATGAAAGAAATTGACAGCCGTCCGTCCACTATACTTGCAGCCGCTGCTGTTTGTGTGTCAGGGGAGGAGAGTGCAGCGTGCACCTTTCCTGCCCCTCATTGCTCAGTCCGGCGGCGTGTAGGATCTCAAACAAGCCGCTGGTTCGTGAGCCAATCAGAGCTTTCGGACTGGCAGCAGTGGCTCCTGATTTGCTGCCAGACCGCAAGCTTTGATTGGCTCATGAACTGGCGCCTGGTTTGAGATACACGCTGCCGCCGGACTGAGCACTGAGGGGCAGGAGAGGTGCGCGCTTCGCTCTCCTCCCTTGACTCACACAGCAGCAGCAAGCAGCGGTGAGCAGCACTATGGGGGGCATGTGTGTACCTGGCCCTGTGGGGGGCATGTGTGTACCTGGCACTGTGGGGGATGTGTGTACCTGGCACTGTGGGGGCATGTGTGTATCTGGCACTATGGGGGCATATCTGACACTGGGGGCATATGTGAATCTGGCACTGTATGGGCATATTTGTATCTGCCATTGTGGGGGCATATGTGTATCTGGCACTGTGTGGGCATATCTGGCAGTTCGTGGGCATATTTGTATCTGGCACTGTGAGAGATTATCTGGCACTGTGGGGGCATATGTGAATCTGGCACTGTGTGTGCATATTTGTATCTGGCATTGTGGGGGCATATCTGGCACTGTGGGGGCATATGTGTATCTGGCACTTTGGGGGCATATTTGTATCTGGCACTGTGGGAGATTATCTGGCACTGTGGGAGCATATCTTGTACTGTGTGGGCATATGTGTATCTGGCACTATGGGGGCATATCTGGCTCTTCGGGGGCATATTTGTATCTGGCACTGTGGGAGATTATCTGGCACTGTGGGGGAATATCTGGTACTGTGGGGCATATGTGTATCTGGCATCCTGGGGGCATATGTGTATCTGGCACTGCACTACTGGGAGCCTGTGTGTGTCTGGCCCCCCATATGTGTATCATGCCCCATTTTCATTGGCCACGCCCTATGTGGCATGTGACTACACCCATTTTTGGCGACACAGTACCACTAATACATTTTTTCTACTTGCACCACTGGTCAGTTATCACTTCATTAAAGTTTTCAGCCAAATCCATCCAGTGGAAAACAAGGAACAGACCCCCTGTGTCAAAGTGCTGCCCAGCGTACACCAACAGGAGGTCTAACCAGGATCCCAATCCCCTAGTATGTCTTCTGGGATCCAGAAGATGTGGCTACGCTGTAAAGTTTTCTGCCAAATACATCCAGTGGCAGGCCCAGAAAAGGCTCACCCAGTCAATGTTCTGGCCAGCGCGTTCCACCTTGAGGTCCGACCGACCCCAACCCCCTATTATGTTTTCATGGATCCAATGTTACCACTCTGTGAAATTTTCTTCCAAATCCATCCAGTGGATGGACAAGAACAGGCTTCCTGGGCCAAAGTTCACTGCAGTGCATTCACTGTGAGGACTGATCAGGACCCTAACCCCCCTAAAACCTGGCTAGGATCCAACTGGACCACCTCACGCTTGTGTCATCTCAATTGGTGCAGGGGTGGATTTTCTTTTAGTTTAAACTCTGACAGTATTTTAATTTGGATAATGAAGGATATGTGTACCAAGTTTGGTCCAGATCCATCTACGATGTAGAAGCCTATGAAGAACAAACATTCATATATACATACAGTGACAGAAATCACATAGACCAGAGTAAAATCCAAGATACGTTTATTTTCAATCACAGGCAGTTTCACAAGCAGGCGCAGGATTCACAGCTCAGTTACAGCAAATCAGTACTCACAGAGTCTTCAAAAGGCATACACAAGTTCTCCTGTGGAACCTAAGGTCCGGGAACCCTAACATTAGCCACTTCAAGCCTATCACCAGGGCAGCTTGTCCACCATCAGGATCAATACTTCTTGTGTCTGAAACCCTTTTAGCACAAACAGGTGCTTACATTCAGCTGCTTCTCAACCCTGGCTAACAGCAACACCCGGCCTGGATCCTGTCCAGCCCCAGTCCTGCAGTTCTAAACCCATGTCAGATTTGTGCTGTCTGTGTTACAATACATATTTTAAATAATATTGGGGCAGATGTATTAAGCCCGGAGAAGTGATAAAGGAGTGATAAGTGCAAGGTGATAACGCACCAGCCAATCAGCTCCAATATGTAAATTAACTGTTAGAAGCTGATTGGCTCGTGCATTATCACTTTAAACTTATCACTGCTTTATCACTTCTCCAGGCCTAATACATCTGCCCCAGTGTCTTTTACAGGAGGGACTACAGGTCCCAGCAAGCCGCCTCTGCATGCTGGTACTTGGATAACTACAAATCTATGTCCAAGTAGCATCCCCGATTCGTGTTTGCAGTTAGACATCAAGGGCAAATGCAGTATTTGCAAAGGTGGTTTCAATGTATATATATACATTGCTCAAAAAAATAAAGGGAACACTAAAATAACACATCCTACATCTGAATGAATGAAATATTCTTATTAAATACTTTGTTCTTTACATAGTTGAATGTGCTGACAACAAAATCACACAAAAATTATCAATGGAATTCAAATTTATTAACCCATGGAGGTCTGGATTTGGAGTCACACTCAAAATTAAAGTGGAAAAACACACTACAGGCTGATCCAACTTTGATGTAATGTCCTTAAAACAAGTCAAAATGAGGCTCAGTAGTGTCTGTGGCCTCCTCGTGCCCGTATGACCTCCCTACAACGCCTGGGCATGCTCCTGATGAGATGGTGGATGGTCTCCTGAGGGATCTCCTCCCAGACCTGGACTAAAGCATCCGCCAACTCCTGGACAATCTGTGGTGCAACGTGGGTTGGTGGATGGAGCGAGACATGATGTCCCAGATGTGCTCAATTTGATTCAGGTCTGGGGAACGGGCGGGCCAGTCCATAGCATCAATGCCTTCGTCTTGCAGGAACTGCTGACACACTCCAGCCACATGAGGTCTAGCATTGTCTTGCATTAGGAGGAACCCAGGGCCAACCGCACCAGCATATGGTCTCACAAGGGGTCTGAGGATCTCATCTCGGTAATGGCAGTCAGGTTACCTCTGGCGAGCACATAGAGGGCTGTGTGGCCCCCCAAAGAAATGCCACACCACACCATTACCCACTGCCAAACCGGTCATGCTGGAGGATGTTGCAGGCAGCAGAACATTCTCCTTGGTGTCTCCAGACTCTGTCACATCTGTCACATGTGCTCAGTGAGAACCTGCTTTCATCTGTGAAGAGCACAGGGCGCCAGAGGCGAATTTGCCAATCTTTGTGTTCTCTGGCAAATGCCAAACGTCCTGCACGGTGTTGGGCTGTGAGCACAACCCCCACCTGTGGACGTCGGGCCCTCATACCACCCTCATGGAGTCTGTTTCTGATCGTTTGAGTAGACACATGCACATTTAAGGCTTGCTGGAGGTCATTTTGCAGGGCTCTGGCAGTGCTCCTCCTGTTCCTCCTTGCACAAAGGCGGTGGTAGCGGTCCTGCTGCTGGGTTGTTGCCCTCCTACGCCCTCCTCCATGCCTCCTGATGTACTGGCCTGTCTCCTGGTAGCGCCTCCATGCCCTGGACACTACGCTGTTAGACACAGCAAACCTTCTTGCCATAGCTCGCATTGATGTGCCATCCTGGATGAGCTGCACTACCTGAGCCACTTGTGTGGATGGTAGACTCTGTGTCATGCTACCACTAGAGTGAAAGCACCGCCAGCTTTCAAAAGTGACCAAAACATCAGCCAGAAAGCATAGGAGCCGAGAAGTGGTCTGTGGTCACCACCTGCAGGACAACTCCTTTATTGGGGGTGTCTTGCTAATTGCCTATAATTTCCACCTGTTGTCTATTCCATTTGCACAACAGCATGTGAAATTGATTGTCAATCAGCGTTGCTTCCTAAGTGGACAGTTTGATTTCACAGAAGTGTGATTGACTTGGAGTTACATTGTGTTGTTTAAGTGTTCCCTTTATTTTTTTGAGCAGTGTATATACCGACCCCGGGATATCGGCAGCATAATGCCGGCAGAGGGCAAGCACAACAAAGCCCCTTGTGCTGCGCTCGCCACAGGTTCTATTCCCATTCTATGGGTGTGGTGGAGACCCACGAGTGGGAATAGTCCCTGTCAGTCGGCATGCCGACTGTTGGGCTGGTAAGTGGACGGGATCCCGGCGTCGGCATGGTGACCACTATATATATATATATATATAGTGTGTGTGTGTATATATATATATATAAAAAAATAATAATATATATATATATATATATATACACAGTCCATAGCAGCCGGCACTCCCATCAATATAGTCACCTTCGCCCCGTGCCTGTATACAAATCAGCATGCAGATCCAAAACAAACGGCACTGGAGGCTTGCATATGACAAACACAATGTATTGATAGGTAAACGTTTCGGAGCTCATGCCCCGTCCTCAGTACCAAATACAGTATCAGTGTAACATGACAAAACAAACATTTAAATACCTGCACCAGTCCGCGCCGTCCTCGCTGCCGCACACCGGGTCCTTGCTTCCGGCCATCACCTTCCACTTCCCCCTTCTACTCAGACGACACTGTTACCATAGAGACGCACAGCGTGTGTGTCACAGGTTCCACGGTCCGGAAATACAGGGGGTTGGATCTATGGTCATAGGAAGAAAGCCTCCCCCGTGGCCACTAGCGGCAAACTGTAAAAATAACATAACAACCAACATATATATATGAAGGGAGGATTAATCACCCCGTATATAGGTGCTATATACGGGGTGATTAATCCTCCCTTCATATATATATATATGGTTATTTGTCTCTACAGGGCACTTACATATGTACATTTTTAAGCATGCTTATTTTTCACTATTAATGTTGGTTGTTATGTTATTTTTACAGTTTGCCTCTAGTGCCATTTGTTTTGGATCTGTATATATATATATATATATATATATATATACACATTTTACTTTTAGAATGTAAGCTCACACGAGCAGGGCCTTCTCCCCTCATGTGCCTTTCCTTCTCTTACTTACACATCTTTTACTCAATATTCCCTTTGCTAGCACCTACCTCCAAGTATTGGTGGTCATTCCGAGTTTTCGCTAGCTGCATTCGTTCGCTGTGCAGCGATGATGCAAAAAAAGGCACTTCTGCGCATGCGTTTGTGGCGCAATGCGCACGCACCGTGTACTAATACAACGAACGATGTAGTTTCACACAGGGTCTAGCGAAGCTTTTCAGTCGCACTGCTGGCCGCAGAGTGATTGACATGAAGAGGGCGTTTCTGGGTGTCAACTGACCGTTTTCAGGGAGTGTTCGTAAAAACGCAGGAGTGCCAGGAAAAACGCAGGCGTGGCTGGGCGAACGCAGGGCGTGTTTGTGACGTCAAAACAGGAACTGAACAGTCTGCAGTCATCGCAAGTGCTGAGTAGGTTTTGAGCTACTCTTAAACTGCACAAAAAAACGTTGCCGTCGCTCTGCGATCCTTTCGTTCGCACTTCTGCTAAGCTAAAATGCACTCCCAGTGGGCGGCGGCATAGCGTTTGCACGGCTGCTAAAAACTGCTAGCGAGCGAACAGCTCGGAATGACCCCCATTGTCTCAAACTGTAAGTGCTTTTTTCTTGTTTTGCTCTTTTGTTTATGTACTCAGTAATGGGCGCTGAGTAAAAGATAATAGTAATAATAATAATAATAATAATAATAATAGTGCAACAAAATGTGCTGCGCTATATAAGAAACTGTTAATAATAAATATGCATATATAGATAAACATATAGCATGTATGTAACTTATATATAGTATGTGTGTATACTACAATGATATATACTGTATAAATTGTGAAATTAAACCCAACTCCCTGTCGGCCTAAAGCCACAATTCACAAGTGTATGAAGGGGCTGAGTAAGAATCATACCTACAAATCAGGGCATTACGCTCCACTTGCAGTCATTCAGGGGAGGAGTGTTCTAGGTACTCCCTGTTGCATGCGCCACTGTACATAGTAAAGAGATTCAGTTGTTGTTGTTCCGACACCCCCAGAATAAGGAAGAACATTGAACATTGAATGATTCTTGATCTTGGATTTTCATGGCCCACAGTCTTTAGAGTTTACGAAGAATGGTGAATAAGAAAAGTAACGTCCAGTGAGCTGCAGTTTTGTGAAATGTTAGAGTGGGGTGTGAAGGGCCCCCCGAGGGAATGCAATGGTAGTAGCTCATCATTTTGATGTGTCACTAAAGGGATGTGGCCAGCAATAGGAGCATGGCCAGTTACCAGAGAAGCAAGGCCAATCAATATAGAGCACGTGGCCACCACTGGTGGGCTACAGTGTAGTCTGTACGATTAAGCTGTATTAATTTAAATCAGTTAAATATTTTGTACTTATTCTTAATTCTAAAAAAATACAAAATATATACTGTAATTATTATAATTATAGTAATATATACATTTTTTCTTCATTTGCTTACCTTGAATATAATCTCTTTTCATTTTTCTCTTTCTTTGTTTTCTTTCTTCTGTATTCTTTCACAGTGCAGTTGTGAAAGCGGAATAGAGGTGGGCGACGTTAAGTTGATGGGAGGAGAAATGTACTAGAAGGTTCAACCAGTAGCGGATTTACCACTAGGCAACAAAGGCAACTGCTTAGGGCCTGTCAGGTCCCAGGGGGCCCGCTCAGTGCCGGATTAACAATGGGGCGGATGGAGCTGCAGCTCCAGGTCCTCCGTGCAAATAATGCCAAAGTATCTGCTGCAGATTGTCCCCCTGTCAGGCACCGAAACGTGACTAGCATCAGTCTAGAAGAATCGCATAAGGGGTAGTGCCACCTGCCAGCAGTGTCAGCCAGTTCAACCACTGCCCCCCCATCTTGCTGCCTTCCTCTGGGCCCAGTAGCAGCACGGTGTGGCTGGGAGTGAGGACCAGTGTGGCAGCAGGGAAGGTAGTGAGGCAGATAGGATGTCTGGAAGCAAGGAAAGAGTGTGGCTTTTATGGTGCCGCCTGGCATCAGGCATGGTGACTGGCCACCTTTAAAGAGATTACATTTCAACACTGTTATTTCTGGAATACACTATGTAGCCCTTCTCTAACTCTTGATACCTGCTTCAAGGAAAAACCCCAGTGATGGAAGACACCAACAAAGAGATAGACTTTGAGGGCTCAGGTAACACCAGAACTACTTTTTTTCAACAAAACTGTTAACAGAGCCGACCCTAGCTATAGGCAGACAAGGGAATTGCCTAGGGCATCTGCTTTCACCTAGTGGCTAGCTCAGTAATCATTGATGGTAGTGGGGCACCCGATGTTCTGTGCCCGCCGGTGGCTCTGCTCTTATCTGAGCAGAGCCGCCAGCGGTAGCGCCTGAGAGTGTACCTGCGGCTACTCAGTCACCCACTATCTCCCTGTCTCCCTATCCCCAACTATCTCGGAGGGGGGGAGGGCACCAAACAGAATCTTGCCTAGGGCATCAAATTGGCTAGGGCCGGCTCTGACTGTTAACATGTGTCCTTCACCTTTTCTAGGCAATGCCAGTGACCTTATTCCATACTTGAGCCAATACTTTTACAGGACCACAGCAATATCAGTGCAAAACACTCTAACCAAAGCATTCGGATCTCAGTCGAAATCCAGGAACTACTGATTAGTCGAGTGCAGCTCTTCCAGCCATACGGAACTGATTGACTGTGTAGCTCACACTACATGAGACTGTTACACCATGTTAGTTTCTCAATAGCATTGTAAGTTCTTACTTGTCCTGTTCTTACTATTTTCCGTTTCTACTGTATTTCATGGTGTAACACCAATAAAATAACTTTCATACATAATTTTGTATCTGGACATCTGTACCTTGTCTTTCTGGCATCCTTGGAAACATATGATGTTATTAATGAAAATAAAACAGCCATATTGGTGGGAGTATAATCAAAACCTTCTTTTGGAACGTGTCCACCCATTGACCCGTTAATTAATATGACTTTGTAATCATGAGTTGGGCCAACATTACTGTAAGCAGCATTCATCATATATTGTAATCTTAGTAAAACAATGGATTTAGTCAAGGATGCTGTAATTAAAACTCTTGCTTTATTATGTTTAAAACAGATTAAACTTCTGAAGTCACACTACATATCATAATCCGGTTTCCTGTACCTTAATGAAATCCAACACAATATTATAATTTACACATGTTTAAGAAGACATGTATATCTATTTGTAACCACTGATTGTAAACAGATAACATGCGTCTGATTCTGAGTCATTTATCATGAGAATGCAACTCCAGATACAATTCCGGTTGCTCACTGAAATCAGAATGCAAACAAAATATTAATTCAACCAGTAGCGACTCCAGAGGAGGGCCTGCAGGTCAGTTCAAATTCCAAATAGGTGAGCCACACCAACTGTCACCAACTGCCATTTCAAACTGACTCACTGGCAGTTGGTGTGGCTCCCCTATATGAAATTTTAACTGACCTGCAGCCCCACCTCTGGAGCCGTGCCCTGCACACAACTATATGCATGTTCTGAGTCATACGCATCTACCCAATAACACTGTCCCATAAGAGTAGTTGCCATCTTTATCATCAGCATGTACACCTACCTCTTCCTGGATGCAGAATGCATGCGCATTAATCGAATAGCTAGGAACTGTGACTACATGCCTACAACACACAATGACAAAACCCACTAAATGGATCCCTTGCACGCACGTGCCTTGCTGGTACACAGTTGCCACAAAGAAACACCCATTAAGTGAACACATTTTTTTTTACCAAAATACGTACAGATGGAGCTCTGCTCATCTATCCCTTTAATAGAATTAATTAAGGCAGTGCTGTTGGACTTAATCCCCTGCTGTATTGTTCTCTCTGTATTGTATTGCAGCCGAGAACAGTAGATGAAAGGCTTATGCTAATAAGCATTGGTGCACCTATGCGCAGCAGAGAAGGCTAGATGAGCAAGGCTCCATCTGTATGGTCCTCGAAGCCCTCATAAGTTTGTAGGGATGTGTATGCAATCCGCAACACATGCACACAACAAAACTGCTAGATGTGTTTGCATTTAGACATGCACGCAGGTCCGAAGGAAGCCATATGCTTCAATGACATAAGCAGAACCATGAAGGAATTTATAGGGTTGTAGTATTTCCATAAAGTATGAATATAATGTAATCATGTTTCCTATCTAGAAGTGCGGAAAACCATACCATGTTCAGTGGACAGTTTGATAGATAGTTTTGCAGCATAACAGGAAGAAACTGTCCTTGGACAATAGGTCAATAAATTTGCTATAGACACATAGGCGTGCACAGCTAATTTTATTAGGAGGTGCACCGCAGAAGGAGCATCTCTAGCACCACCTTTTGAGCGTGTCTAGAACCACCTTTAGGGCTTGTCTAGAACCACCTTTTGGGCCTGTCCACACCACCTTTTGGGCGTGTCTAGCACCAACTTTTGGGCGTGTCTAGCACCACTTTTTGGTGGCATAACCCTCAATCCTAACTGCTGCTGCTCCTTATCGCTGCTTACACTTCCCCAACCTATCCCTGACCCACATGTGGAACTAGATAGTGGTGGGACTAGAGCTTTACCATTCCCCTCTCCTCTCCCACGGTAGCGTCTTAATTCCTTTCATTGAGAGGACCTTTCCCATAATGCACTGAGTCAACGTCACCAACTATTTGGAATAGTAACCTGTGGCAAGTGAAGCAGAGTGAGATACTGGGCCCGAAGCGTGGCAATCGAAGCGAGCCTGCAAGGGAACAATGCATCATAAATAAAACAAAATGCACTACCATAAATGGAGACTGTAAGGGAAGAAGAGAAATTCCGCCCTCACCTGATGTCACATCCGGCTCCTATCCACAATGGGAAAAGAGACTCAACCTTCCCCCCCACACACACCCAACCCCTTTGCACCAAGCAGCACTTACATCTGCATCCTACAGAGTGGGGCACTCTGAAAAGACCGGGAGATTTAGGGGGACGAACATTTGTGCTTTAATATAACCCAAGTAAAGTTTAAAATTTACACATGTGCCAGCAGAGCCACATCTGCCTCTTTCTATGTCATCAGACCCCTCCTCCACAGGACACCAGCATTTGTCACACATCTCCCCATGCGAACCAGCTACTGACAGTAGTGCCCCTTATTCACATTATACTACACATTAGTGCCTCTTATACACAATGCCCACAGTAGCAGTGTCCCTTATAAACAATGCCCACGGTAGCAATGCCGCTAATACATATAATGCCCACACTATCAAGTGGACGCTTATACACATAATGCCCACAGTGTAAGTGCCACTTATACACATAATAAATGCCCCCCCCACACACACACAAACATGCGGAGTGCACCCCTATGAAGCATATCTGCCCTCATGTTCCTCCCAACTCCCCACCCAGTGTATCTGCCCTCATGTTCCCACCCATGCAGCCAATCTTCCCTCATATGTTTCCCCCTCATGTGTATCCCTTGGAAGAAGCAGGGACACATGGGAACCTGAAGTAAGCAGGAGGATAGCCTCAGCAGACCACAGCACCACTGCTGGAGAGGACCCACATGGACATCCAGAGATGAAGGACAGCAGACCAGCACATCACCAGACCCAGGCAGAGAAGGGAGCAGCTGCACAGAACACCGGAGCTGAAGCACTGAATCAAAGATGGTGGCCGCCGTTGAAGATCACGCCTGGAGCAAAGAGGCAGCCCTGCAGAACCCAGGAGGAGATCCACCAGCCCAGGCATGTTGGTCAGCAGCAGCAGAGGACCACAGCGGCAACAGGAGAGACCGAGGAGCCACACCGCCAGAGGCACCGGGGAAGCACTGCCTGTACAGCGGAGTCCCGCGGCCAGACAAGGTGGGTTGTCAGCGAGATTTGGGGGGGATGAAATCGATCGACTCACTCAAGGGAGGGCCGGATATTAGGGGGTGCCTGTGCTCACCAGGCACCCCCTGTGCGCACGCCTATGTATAGACAAGATTAGTTCACCTGCTGTTCACCTCTTCCAGACATAGAAACATAGAAACATAGAATTTGACGGCAGATAAGAACCACTTGGCCCATCTAGTCTGCCCCTTTTTTATTTTATCCTTTAGGCAATCTCAACCCTTTTTTAACCTTAATTCTTTGTAAGGATATTCATATGCCTATCCCAAGCATGTTTAAATTGCCCTACAGTCTTAGCCTCTACCACCTCTGATGGGAGGCTATTCCACTTATCCACTACCCGACATGCCACTGAGGAGAGTGGTTTGAGCAAAGAAGAAGTTTTGTAACGTAATGAAATTATTTTTAGAAATCGTCTGTTTTCTGAGGATTACCCATCTTCTAGCCTTCCCCAGGTGGCAGATTACTAGAAACGTATGTCCATATAGTGATTCTGTTTCTCTGTTTTATTTATTTTTAAACGTCTTGCATTTATATCTCTGCATGTTATCACCATTTTATTTAATAAGCAGTATTACTTGTCCTCATTTTAAAACAACTTTAATACTGTTTTTTTCCTTGTACTCTTAAAGAATTAAATTGCCATGCATGCTTGGCTTTAATCTTTTGTCTTACTGACTTTCAAGCCCTACTGTATATGACCAGGGCCCAAAGCAGCTTCTGATACCATACTGCCCCACTTGATTACTGCGATCTTTAGATGAAGGACTTTTACTTTAGCAGCACCTGGAATCTCCCGTAATTCATCTGGAGGTCGAGTTTTTAGTCATGCGGCTCCGACTCTATGGAACTCACTTCCCCGCACAGTTCAAGAGGCCTCCACTCTAGAATCCTTCAAAAACAGACTCAAGACTTTCCTGTTTACTCAAGCATTTCCGTAATGTCTCTTTAGTACCTCCATGTTCTCTGTGTTTTATGAAAAGCTTTTCTGTACTTTATTGTTTATGCACTGTATTATGTTAATGCTATTTGTTAAGTGCCTTGAGTCCTATTGGAGAAAGAGCACTATATAAATAAAATTATTATTAATATTATCAATTCATATATATGATTAAAGTAGACTGTGATCAGATTTTCAGATATCTTCTCCTTCTCCTCCTTCTTCTTTTTCTTTTTCTTCTCCTGCTTTCCATCCCCTTATTTGGTGATGATGGCAGGGTCCCACAGTACTTTTAACAGCCAGAGTGTGGACTTTTCTAAAACGTAATAAACCAAGAGGTATTGTCATTATCCTTGGCAATGCAGAAGTAGGCTGAAAAAGGTCAAACTTTTTGGGGAAACAAAACTGGGGTACAGTTATTTTATTGAGTTGATTTAACTTGTTAACCTTAACTTTTGTAGGTTTGTGTGGAAAAATACTTTAAAAAATCTGTGATGGGACATTGTTTAATTTTCTTAGATGAAACCCTTACACAGTCCCCCCATCCCCCATTCTCCTGTTTCCCCGTCAACAGTTTCTCAACAGTCAGTCAAGACTAAACTGCTGATGGCTGTTTTTTTTTTTTTTGCTTTATATTATCCCACTCCTAACATATACCAAGTAACCATGAGAAATATTACTTTGTGAGATCTCTACGAAGACAGCTTATCGATTTATAAGTCTTATAGATGTCATGAATTATAAGGTACTGTAAAACCCCGTACACACTGGGCGACACACTAGACGATATGAACGATAACAATAATAAAAAAAAAAGATCTGTCGTTCATATCGTCCAGTGTGTATGGAGGAACGATGCGCGCACCCACGGGTCATTCTCGTTCATCCATGATCTACCACCTGAAAAACATCTCCAGGGTCAGACCCTTTCTCACCCAGGACGCTACTAAGACCCTGATCCACTCACTGGTCATCTCCAGATTAGACTACTGCAATCTCCTCCTATCTGGCCTCAAAAATGCCTCTCTCCACTCCAATCTATCCTCGATGCTGCTGCCCGTCTCATCTTCCTCACCAAACGTACTACATCCACATCCCCTCTCTTGCAGGACCTTCACTGGCTACCCTTCCCAATCAGAATCCGATTCAAGCTTCTCACACCCACCTACAAAGCCCTCACCTACTCTTCTCCCTCTTACATCTCTGACCTTATCTCTCTTTACATTCCCACCCGTCCTCTTCGCTCTGCTAATGCACGCCGACTCTCCTGCCAACTGATTACCTCCTCCCAATCCTACCTACAAGATTTTGCACGTGCTGCTCCCTATCTCTGGAATGCTCTACCTCTCCCCATCCAACTCTCCACCTCTCTACAAAACTTCAAACGGGCTCTCAAGACCCACTTCTTCACCAAACCCAGCCAACTCTCCTCCTAACCCTCTTGTCTATGCTCACTGTCTACCCCTTCTGTGTCACTCCAGACTGTTAGCCCCTCACCTTTTAGATTGTAAGCTCGCAAGAGCAGGGCCTTCTTTCCTTGTGTGCCTTTCCTTTTCTTACTTACACTATCTTATACTTCATACTCCCTTTGAGGGCACCTAACCCCGGGTTTTCTATACCTGTCCTATTTTGTCATGTACTGTAAGTGTGGTTTTCTTGTTTGCTCATCTTATTATGTTGTTAGGATCTCCTATTCTGTACTGCCACGTCGCCATGGCAACCGGGAGGCAAGTGTTAGCGAAGTAACCTGAGCGCAGCTGATACTCCGGTCCAGGTTTTTACTGTGTAGTGGTTACAGGCTCTGTGCACGGCAGGGAATCCGGCGCTGGTTTTGTGCTCACAGTCTGTGAGGTCTGAGTGGGGCGTGGACAGCACCTGCTATATAAACCATCCTCTCAGGCTAGGCAAATGCTGCTGAATCTTTGTTTGTTAGTCAGTTCCAGAGAGTTAGCTAGTACTGTGTGACTTTGTATTTACTTGTTGCTTACTGCGAATAGGCCTTGGGATTCGGTACTTCATTCTGCCAATCCGGACCTAACAGTAAGACTGGAGTCAGTTGTTTAACCTGCTGGGGTTCTTTTGCTATTCTGTGAACCCAGCAGGTTTGCGGCTGTACTCTCAGACCTGCTTGCTTAATCCTCCCTCACTGTGCAGGGCGTCCAGGTGTCAGTTTAGTGGCAGTAAGCTGAACCTGTGCCCTGCAAGTGGGGGTTAGGATTGTGGATACTCTCCTTGTGTCTATATTTCTATCTCTGACCAAGGAGTTTATTCCCACACCCGTTGGTAACCCTTTGGGGTTTTTCCTGTTGCTCTTAGCAACATAATTTTGGGTGCTCCACATGTTAAATCACTACATCTCGCTTCATTGTCCGCTCTATTCCATCTGAGCATTCCTGACACTAGGGAGACACCCAATTCCTGAGTCTTTGGGCTTCCCCGTTCATTTTGTGTTTATTAGTTATTCCATCACCTCCTGTGTATGTTGTGTTATACTGTCTGTGAGTTCGTTTTGCCTCGCATCCCTCTCTGTTCATACACCGGTATACTCCTGTTAGCACTGGTGTGCGTAACATATTCAGCAGCCCTACTCCTGTTGAAATTTTGTGGGAATATGGAGCATACCCCTCAAAATACTTTGCAACAGGTGGTCGATCAGGTGCAGGTCCTGACAATTTAATGAGATGTCCATTAAAATGAACACCCCGCAGGCCGCTAGCGGAGCTCCCGCAGCAGCAGCGGCAAGTTTAGGGTTTAAGGAGCCGAAAGTAAATCTCCCGGATCGTTTTTCTGGAGATCGATCGCAGTTCTTTTGTTTCAAGGAGAGCTGTAAGCTATATTTCAGGCTTAGGCCCCAGTCTTCTTGGTCGGAGATTCAGCGGGTGGGCATGGTGATTTCCTTGCTACAAGGAGACCCACAGGTCTGGGCATATGGGTTGCAGCCTGACTGTCCGTCGCTTAAAAGTGTTGATGCTTTCTTTACGGCACTGGGCATTTTGTATGATGACCCTGACAAGATGGCTTCAGCCGAGGCTCAGATTACGGTCCTAAAGCAAGGGCGATGGCCAGCTGAGGTTTATAGTACGGAGTTTCGGAGGTTGGCTCATGATACCCAGTGGAATGACCCAGCTCTGAGAAACCAGTACCGAAGGGGCGTTTCTGACCAGATAAAGGACCAACTGGTACAATATCCCTCGCCTGAATAGCTTAGATCAGCTCATGCAGTTATCCATCCGGGTGGATAGACGGCTGAGAGAGCGTAGGCTTGAAAGGGAGACCGCAGTTTCCTTTTTTCCCAAGGGAACCTCAGACTCTGAGGAATATTCCGAGGAACCTATGCAGATTGGGGCTACCCGCCTCTCCTCGCGTGAGAAGACACGGAGGAGACAGCAGGGTTTGTGTTTGTACTGTGGGAATAAAGGTCATGTCGTAGTATCATGCCCAGAAAAGCCAGAAAACTTCAGGGCCTGAGGGTGATGGGAAATATCCTGTCAGGCCAGAAGTCAGATTTTCCCAAAAAGACTTTTCTCATTCCGGTGACTTTGGAGATCCTCGGTCAAGTGGGGCCGATGGGGTTTTCATGGACCGTCAATTCGCACTGGAACACTCTGTTCCCTCAGTACCTTTGGCATCAGAGATTGAGATCTGTGGGTTAAACAGGGAACCATTGTCCCAGGGTAAAATTACCTCCTGCACCAGCCAAATTCCTTTGTTTATTGGAGCCACACACTCTGAAAAATTGTCTTTCTATGTGACTGTCTGTTCTTTTGCCCCATTGGTTTTGGGGTTACCCTGGTTAAGGGCCCATAACCCTCAATTTAACTGGGTCTTTGGGGAGATTCTTAGTTGGGGTAGTGATTGTTTCAGGAGTTGCTTGAGCCTTCCAGTCAGGCTCTCGCAGCTAAGTTTGCCAGGATTGCCAGGATGTTATGCAGATTTTGCGGATGTGTTCTCCAAAAAAGTTGCGGAGGTACTACCTCCCCATCGCCCCTATGACTGTGCCATTGATTTGTTGCCGGATGCTAAGCTTCCCAAGAGCAGGTTGTACTCCCTGTCACGTCCTGAGACTCAGGCTATGGCAGAGTACATTCAGGAGAACTTGGCTAAGGGATTTATCAGACCCTCACAGTCCCCAGTTGGGTCGGGGTTCTTCTTCGTGGGTAAAAAGGACGGTTCGTTGCGACCCTGCATCGACTTCAGGGAATTGAACCGTATCACGATTAAAAACTCGTACCCACTGCCTCTCATTTCGGTTTTGTTTGACCAGCTTCGTACTGCCACCATTTTTTCTAAGATTGACCTACGCGGTGCTTACAATCTAATCCGAATAAGAGAGGGGGATGAATGGAAGACTGCCTTTAATACCCACTCAGGGCATTATGAATATTTGGTGATGCCTTTTGGGCTCTCTAATGCCCCGGCAGTCTTCCAGGAATTCATGAACGATGTGCTCAGGGAATATTTGGATAGATTTTTAGTTGTTTATCTAGATGACATCCTAATCTTCTCCCATTCCCTGGAGGAACATCGGAAGCATGTACGCTTAGTCCTCCAGAAACTCTGAGACCACCAGCTTGGGGCGAAGCTGGAGAAGTGCGAATTTGAAGTCCAGCAAATCGCATTTCTCGGGTATATTATCTCCTCAGAAGGTTTCCAAATGGAGGGTTCTAAGGTACAGGCAGTCCTGGATTGGGTGCAGCCCACTAGTTTGAAGGCGCTTCAGCGTTTTCTGGGCCCAGCGTTTTCTGGGCTTTGCGGTTCATCGCTAGATTTTCGTCTATAGTGGCCCCCTTGGTGGCACTCACTAAGAAAGGGGCGGATGTTGCTCACTGGTCTTGTGAGGCCAAAGCGGCCTTTGCCCGTCTCAAAAGGGCATTTGTCTCTGTTAAGGTGCTGCGACACCCAGATCCAGAGCGTCCTTTTGTGGTAGAAGTGGATGCCTCTGAGATAGGTATTGGGGCAGTGCTCTCTCAGATGGGGGTGTCTGATAATCGCCTTCATCCCTGTGCTTACTTTTCCCGTAAATTTTCGTCTGCCGAGATGAACTATGATGTGGGTAACCGGGAATTGTTGGCTATAAAGGATGCACTCGGGGAGTGGAGACACTGGCTTGAGGGGGCTAAGTTTGTGGTCTCAATTCTCACCGACCATAAGAATCTGGCATATTTAGAGTCAGCGAAGCGGCTCAATGCCAGGCAAGCACGATGGGCTTTGTTTTTTGCTCGCTTTAATTTTTTGATAACATATCGCCCTGGGTCAAAAAACATCAAGGCTGATGCGCTCTCGCGGAGTTTTGCTCCAGTCCAAGAGACCACCGAGGAGCCATTGCCCATTGTGTCCCCATCATGTATTAAAGTGGGCATTACCCAGGACCTCTTGTCATTAGTCCTTAGAGCACAGGAGCAGGCTCCTCCAGACCTTCCGGTAGGTCTCTTGTTTGTGCCTCCTAGGTTAAGACAGCGAGTGTTCCTGGAATTCCATGCCAAGAGGTCGGCAGGGCATCCGGGTATTGCCAGAACTCGGGAGTTGCTGTCTAGGGCGGTGTGGTGGCCCTCGGTGGCTAGGGATGTGGATCAGTGGGTTCGGGCATGTGACGTTTGTGCCCGAAATAAAACTCCTAGAGGGGTTCCTGTCGGCCCGTTACATCCACTCTCTATTCCATCTAAACCATGGACCCACATTTCCATGGATTTTGTGGTGGACTTGCCCAAATCCTCGCGGATGACAGCCATTTGGGTTGTCGTTGACAGGTTTTCGAAGATGGTGCATTTCGTTCCACTGGTTGGGTTGCCATCGGCCAGACGCCTGTCTGAGTTATTTATGCAGCATGTTGTGTGCCTCCACGTGTTGCCACTT
Source organism: Pseudophryne corroboree (assembly GCF_028390025.1). Classification (NCBI taxonomy): domain Eukaryota; kingdom Metazoa; phylum Chordata; class Amphibia; order Anura; family Myobatrachidae; genus Pseudophryne; species Pseudophryne corroboree. Next base: position 55,667,824 of record NC_086444.1, on the reverse strand, counting down.
GATGTGGTCTCTGACCGTGGATCCCAGTTTGTGGCCAAATTCTGGAGGGCATTTTGTTCTGATCTCCAGATTTCTGTGAGCTTGTCGTCAGGCTACCATCCACAGTCTAATGGGCAGACTGAGAGGGTGAACCAGTCCTTGGAGCAGTTCCTCAGGTGTTATGTCTCCAAGTGTCATACTGACTGGGTTGCTCATCTGTCCATGGCGGAGTTTGCCTATAACAACGCGGCTCACTCTGCTACAGGGATCTCTCCCTTCCTTTGTGTGTATGGGCATCATCCTAAACAGGGCCGTCTTTTCGTATGGGCTCAATGGGCTCTTGCCTAAGGGCCCCAGGAGTATAAGGGCCCTAGGCTGATAGCTGAGGGTCCCCTCTTTCCAGGGGTACCAGATTTTTGAAAATCGGCCCTGGGTAACTGGAGATATCCAAAGTGAAAGCAGTGGTCCCCATCTGAGCCTGTTAATTGCTCTTCCCAGCCAGATATCTCAGGCTTTGTCTTATTTAGAATTTTTGTGAGGATATAATCCAAAAGCTGAGACTCTCCCCTTTCGCTGGACACTGGCAGCTTGTCTCTACTATACCCAGAACCAGAGATATCAGCCTTCCAGCAGCTGGTCCCTGCTCCAGCTCCACAAGCCTAATATGCAGTTTTACATTTTTGTTGGTCAATTGCTCTGGCTCCTGAACTCTGATACCCAAGTCCCCAGTACTTCCTGAAAGGTGGGGCTCTCTAGTTTTTTATCTCATTCAAAACTAAGAAATATATTTCCAGGAACTGGAGATATCTGCAGTCAAGCAAGCTGCCCTCCCACTGGAAAATGATAAATATTAAGCCCACTCCACAATCCACCCCTCCCCTAGTCCCCCTGGAAGTCATGTACCATGGCTTCTTCATTCAACCCAATGCCCCTTCTGCAGTTTAGCCCATCTGTGCAGTAATGGAGTAATTAGCAGAAATTACTGCTCCAGGTCCTACATGCTCGGCAGAAGATAGAACACCCCCTACCACCCGGAGAGTGGGTAGGAGGCCCAGTGCATTGCTGTGCCCAGGGGCCTACACTGCTGTTAAGACGGCCCTGATCCTAAGGCCAATTCTTTTGACCCCCTGGATTCCACGCCAGGTGGTTCCTCTGTGGTTTCGGCCCTTAGGGGTATTTGGAGGAAAGTTAAGAAAGCCCTTGTGTCTGTGTCATTAGTGACCAAAAGGGTTTTTGATAAGCGGAGAAGACCCTGCAGCTTTAAATTAGGAGACTTCGTCTGGTTGTCCACCAAGAATTTGATGTTGAGACAGCCATCTCATAAGTTAGGCCCCCGGTTCATCGGCCCTTATAAGATCACCAGGGTTATCAATCCGGTGGCATTTCAGTTAGATCTGCCCCGTTCATTGGGTATCAATAAAACATTTCATTGTTCCCTTTTAAAACTGGCGGTTAGTAATCCTTCTTCCAGTGGAAGACCTTCTCCTCTTCTGATATGGGGTCAGAGGGAGTTTGTGGTTGAAAGGGTTCTTGACTCCAAGATGGTTCGGGGTCGGCTGTCATTTTTGGTGCACTGGAAGGGGTATGGCCCGGAGGAGCGGTCGTGGGTGCGCAGTTGTGATCTTCATGCCCCCAGACTGATACGCTCTTTCTTCTCGCAGTTCCCCGATAAACCCGGTGGTAGGGGTTCTTTGACCCCTCGTCAGAGGGGGGGTACTGTTAGGATCTCCTGTTCTGTACTGCCACGTCGCCATGGCAACCAGGAGGCAAGTGTTAGCAAAGTAACCTGAGCGCAGCTGATACTCCGGTCCGGGTTTTTACTGTGCAGTGGTTACAGGCTCTGTGCACGGCTGGGAATCCGGCGCTGGTTTTGTGCTCACAGTCTGTGAGGTCTGAGTGGGGCGTGGACAGCACCTGCTATATAAACCATCCTCTCAGGCTAGGCAAATGCTGCTGAATCTTTGTTTGTTAGTCAGTTCCAGAGAGTTAGCTAGTACTGTGTGACTTTGTATTTACTTGTTGCTTACTGCGAATAGGCCTTGGGATTCGGTACTTCATTCTGCCAATCCGGACCTAGCAGTAAGACTGGAGTCAGTTGTTTAACCTGCTGGGGTTCTTTTGCTATTCTGTGAACCCAGCGGGTTTGCGGCTGTACTCTCAGACCTGCTTGCTTAATCCTCCCTCACTGTGCAGGGCGTCCAGGTGTCAGTTTAGTGGCAGTAAGCTGAACCTGTGCCCTGCAAGTGGGGGTTAGGATTGTGGATACTCTCCTTGTGTCTATATTTCTATCTCTGACCAAGGAGTTTATTCCCACACCCGTTGGTAACCCTTTGGGGTTTTTCCTGTTGCTCTTAGCAACATCATTTTGGGTGCTCCACATGTTAAATCACTACATCTCGCTTCATTGTCCGCTCTATTCCATCTGAACATTCCTGACACTAGGGAGACACCCAATTCCTGAGCCTTTGGGCTTCCCCGTTCATTTTGTGTTTATTAGTTATTCCATCACCTCCTGTGTATGTTGTGTTATACTGTCTGTGAGTTCGTTTTGCTTCGCATCCCTCTCTGTTCATACACCGGTATACTCCTGTTAGCACTGGTGTGCGTAACATATGTACTGTGTAATGGGCACTGCGGATCCCTTGTGGCGCCATATAAATAAAGGATAATAAAAATACCGAACATGCAGCTATTGTACATCGATATCTTTCAGTGTGTATGCACTGGCAATCTCCCCTAATAAGCAATCAGTGATATTTACTTATTTATATCGCGCACACATATTCTGCAGCGCTTTACAGAGAATATTTTGCGCCCATTCACATCAGTCCCTGCCCCAGTGGAGCTTACAATCTATATTCCCTATCACATGTACACACAGACACATTCACGCTAGGGTTAATTTTGTTGGGAGCCAATTAACCTACCAGTATATTTTTGGATTGTGGGAGGACACTGGAGTACCCGAAGGAAACCCACGCAAGTACGGGGAGAATATACCAACTTCGCACAGTTATAGCCATGGTGGAAATCGAACCCATGACCTCAGTGCTGTGAGGCAGTAATGCTAACCATTACACCATCCGTACTGCCCTATATAGAGCCGATTGCAAGCTAGGGGACATCGCCAGTATGTACCCAGCTTATGACTGTGCTAAAATAGCCAGAACCTTTCATGCATACATGGATAATAAAGAGATAGAAAAAAAAAGTTAATGCCATATTTTCAATAATTTTCTGACTTAACTATTCTGTTTACAGTGAAAGAGTTTTTTCCTTGTTTAAAAACTAAATTTATTGCAGACAAAATAGGTACCTATAAAGGTCTCTAATTCCTACATTACCCAACGTTCTGCACCTAGTTTAATTTAATTTTATACTATCAGTAGCAACATAATATTCCTGGATATAAAATTAAAGGCAATGCCGCTGAAAGCACGTTTCCGGTCTATTTGTATAAAATTCACAGAAACTCTTCCAAAAGCTAATTAAATATTCTCTTCATGCACAAGATGAACACTGACAGATATGGACTGAAATATGCACTACCAAAGAGTCATTGATTTGCAATATTCAAATCTCACGCTAGCCTCCAATTAACAGGCCTTCCAATATTTAAACAGAATACCATTTTATGTAATTATAGTACAAACACATTTTAGGCATCTACATTTTTTGCATAATTAGTTCCCTATTAAACTACTTATGTGTTCGCTTTTTTTTTTTTTTTTAATCAGAAATGGAGAAAGCAAAACAATTTTATCCTTTACTGGTCCAATAATTAACAATGTAACTATAACAGCATGTTAATACAAGTATAATTTGTTTGTATTTAAAAATAAATTGTCTTGGATTTTCATAGCACAGGCTACTTTTACGTATAGTAAGTAAAATCCTAATAGCAATTTGCCATGTGTTTAAGGATTATTAATAATAAAAGTAAACCACTGTAGCAATTTTCCCTTATGGTTACATTTTAGACTGTATCTAATTACACTTAAGTCTTTGGAGACTAATTTGAGATGTATTATTTGCAGTATAACATTTTTCAAACAGACTCTTTGTTGGTCTTGTGATTTAAATGGTAATGTTATTTTCACCAAACAAATATGTGGAGAAGGGGTCCAGTGACTTAGAGAGTCGCTTGGGAGAGGATTGCAGTGTTGGCCATTTGCAAAGATACATTTTAATCTGCAAACGGCATTTCTTTTTAGTAGTAGTGATGCTAATTTCTAGCTAAAGTAAGAGTGTCGCCGGTCTCTCTACCTGGGGAATACCAAAGGGATAGCTTATTTAAACCCACATGCCATTGGATAGTGCTAAAACTCCTCTCTCACTCAAAAGGAATATTTGATTTTATTGAAAATAATAAATAAATAAATAAATAAATATATATAATAATAGTAAATAATAATAAAAATAATAATAATTAGGTGTGAGGGTTTATTAGTGGGGGTAGTATAGGTGAGAGTAGGGCAGGTGTGAGGGTGCATTAATTTACTCACTATTAAACTAGCCTCTTTGTCCTCCACCTCTTTCCACTCCAAAGGGTCCACTCCTTAGAGCTTCTGCCTGGACCATCTTTCCCTCTAAATGTACTACAACTCGTTCCCCTTTCCTACAAGGGGATGTGGTTAAAATCCCAACAGTCAGAAGAACGATAGCAGTATCCAGATGGAGAAAATCCCGAACACATCACTCCGGTAAGTAATACAGTTAGGGTTAAGGTTAGGCTCAGGTTAGGAACTAAGGAAAATGAGAGGGTTAAGCTGTGGGAGGTTAGGGTTAGGCTCCAGAGGGGGTGGGTTAGGATGTGAGAGAGGATGGTTAGAGTTAGGCTGAGGGAGGTGTGGGTTAGGGTTAAGGATAGGGGTATGGGTAGGGTTAAAATACTTAGCAGGATGAGTTGGGATTCTGTACGTTGGGATTCTGTTGTCAGTCTTGTGATCCAGATGGCTGGGATTTCGTACCCAACCCCCTACAAGTCAAGACTGGTTCTCCTTTCAGAACCCAATTCAAACTTCCTACACTCACTTACAAAGCCCTCAACAGTACTCTTCTTGTTACATCTTCCTTCACACCCCTGCCTGCCCACTTTGCTCCACAAACTAATCCATCCATCCCTCCCAAATGATGACTTCCACTGCTGCCTCGAAGATTTTGCGAGTGCTGCTCCCCACCACTACAATTCTCTTCCTCTCAGACTTTCCATGTCAAATCTTCAAATAAAGACCTACTTTTTTTTTAACTCAAAGCCTTCCAGTTTATATCCTAACCCACTGCTCCATGCTCCACGCTCCTCCATGTCTCTACCCTCTGTGTCACCCCTGTGTGTCTCCCACTTCCTTGTAAAATTGGAAGCTCTCACAAGTAGGGAACTCTTACTTTATGTGTTTTCCTTCTCTCACGTTACATCATCCCCCACCACAACCTCTCCAACTGGGATCGGTATGAAATACCTCCAATCAAAATCCCGACGGTCTAAATCCCGACAGCAACTAACCGATGGTCAAAATCCCGACAAGGTCAAAATCCTGACATGGACAAAATACCAACATTTAAAATACCGACATGTAAAATGCCGAAAGTCTGAGTGGCGGTGAAGAATGGGGCTTAGCCTCTATATGATTTACTGGTTACTATATTGAGCTCTACTTTTTTTTTTTTACCTATCCTGGTCATCGTCCCTGGACTATGCTTTGTATACTAGGCAAACAAAATTATTATATTTTTACATGCTTATTGGACCATCATATGCCAGGTTATTTTAGTCTCTGCCCTCAACCCTGACTCTCCACTCTGTTTGGCATCGCACCCTCTCTGATTTCCTGCCGACACCCCACCGCTCGCTCCCTCCCACTGTCCCCCCTAAAGGCGCTATGTTACTTCTATCTCCTTCATCCAGGTACTCAAGATCATCTTTGGAATGTAAATGGATCATGGTGCCAGGGCCGGAATAACAATGGGGCTGATGGAGCTCCATGTTCACACATGACATGTAACTAGCAGTTACTATAAAGCTGTCCAGCATTTGTGGGTTACATGCAAAGGCAGACAGTATTTACCCTGCATGCTAAAGAACAATACAAAAACATATATTTGAACCCTTGCATTGCAGCATGGGGGGTCATTCCGAGTTGATCGCTCGCTAGCTACTTTTAGCAGCCGTGCAAACACATAGTTGCTGCCCACGGGGGAGTGTATTTTCGCTTTGCAAGAGTGCGAACGCCTGTGCAGCCGAGCGGTACAAATTTTTTTTGTGCAAAACAAGACCAGCCCTGTAGTTACTTATTCTGTGCGATGAGTGCTGCGATGAAGGTCCCGCAATTGGTCAGATACCCGCCCTGCAAACGCCTGGACACGCCTGCGTTTTTCCAAACAGTCCCAGAAAACGGTCAGTTGACACCCAGAAACTTCCACTTCCTGACAATCTCCTTGCGATCAGCTGTGCGAATGGAATCGTCGCTAGAAGCATTGCAAAACAACAATGCTTTTTGTACCCGTACGCCGCGCGTGCACATTGCGGCCCATACGCATGCGTAGTTTTGCCGTTTTTTTTAATGATCGCTACGCAGCGAACAACAGCGGCTTGCAATCAACTCGGAATGAGGGCCATGGTTTGTCCAGGTGCAAAGTTACTTGCTCTTTTTGATTTGCTCCCAAATACTTCTGCTTATTTGGCGAGGCTGGCCGTTCTATACGGTTCTAGAATTATTACTGTTTTTTTTGTCATTATAGTTTGTGGATTCATTAAAGACTTAAATTGATTTTTTTTCTTCTTCATCATATTAAATAAATTCATGTTTATCCTACTGTATGAGCAAAACTGCAAAGCTTAAATCCAGTCTCAGCGAGGCAAATATTTTACAGCAGACATCACTCCATTGAGTAAAATGGATAATTGCAAACCATAAAATTTGGACATATTAATAATTAGCATTATTGATTAACATTGCCTGAGTGCTTTCCAACAATCACCATTTCTCATTATGAATACATAAAATAAATGAGAAAAAAAAGCAATATACATGCGGTTATGTTTACTCTACACTGCGCTTTCCTTCTCATCTTCTACGCATACAATTAGAAATAAAATGACTGCCAATCAAACTAATAAGCTACCACAATTTAGCATTGAAAAAATATATGCTATATTTCTATGTAAGGAAGACATATGAGATCTACTACTTTTCCACCAATTGCGCCAAGTTGTCCACTTTCAGTGCCGCACGCAGGGGGGGGGGGGGGGGGGGGGTTCTGAATACCAAGAACCCCCCCCCCCCCCTCTGATGGGTCAAATGTATTATTTTAGAGACAGTTGTGTATCCATCTCAGCAAAACCATGACCTCGATTGTGGAGCTGCAGCAACACAAATCTCTGTTGTAGCTCTTTGCAAAGATTATATCGGGGGGGGGGGGGGGGGGGGGGAGCTGATGGCTGTGAATGCTCAACCACAGCAGCTCCCTCAGGGCTGACAGCAGAAATTGTGGGGTCCGGAACTGAAGAAACTTGGCAGGGCCCCCTGGTGGAGCTGTGGATAATCTGGGTGGAGCTAAAGTGAGTGTGGGGCATCAATTGGTGCTTAAACCATTTTTTTTATTTGTCAAAGTTTGGGCTTTAGGGGTGGGTGTTATTATAACATGTCAATCTATCATTTAAATTATATGATACCCTAGCCCTGCCTCAGCCACCTTAGTATGATACATAAATACCCTCATGGCAGCTCCACCTCACACACTTATTTACCCCAACCATCTCCCTCTCACACACACACACACACACACACACACACACACACACACACACACACACACACACACACACACACACACACACACATCCAACCTTGCCCCATCCACCTCCCATTAACACATATATTCCCCAGCCACCTACAGTACCTCCTACATACTGTATATAGATACTGTAGCCCTGCCTCATCACTGTCAGCCAGAGTTTGTCAGTGTGCTACTTGCTTTGCCATGATCCTGCAGGCATAATGGGGGTAATTCCAAGTTGATCGCAGCAGGAAATTTTTTAGCAGTTGGGCAAAACCATGTGCACTGCAGGGGAGGCAGATATAACATGTGCAGAGAGAGTTATATTTGGGTGGGTTATTTTGTTTCTGTGCAGGGTAAATACTGGCTGCTTTATTTTTACACTGCAAATTAGATTGCAGATTGAACACACCATATCCAAATCCACCCCTCAGAGGCCCCTAGAATTGTGGGGCCCTGGACAGTTGCCTAGTGTGCCTATATGTTAAGATGCCTATGTATGTATGTATGTATGTATGTATGTATGTATGTATGCATGTAACATTATTACATTTTATTTATAAGGCGCCACAAGTGTTTCACAGCACCATACATATGGCACACATTAGAACAATACAAGTAGGGTGGCCAATTCCGGGATCGGGACCGGCGGGATCCCTGGGATTCAGGCCAAAAAACGTCCGGGATTCAATCTCAGTATTGGAAGCTTCAATCACGGGGATTGAGGCATCAGGCGGCTCTTTGTTTTTTAATGCTGGGCAGCGGTGAGCATCCTCAGGACGCTCAGACGCTGCCCGGCTCCCCTTGCATGATAACTCTGCTGCCGGTGCGTGCGGATGGTGGGCGCTAGAAGGCTGCGGAAAGCTGATAAAGCTGTGGCCTTTGGAGCTGCTGTCCTGGCTGATGGAGAATCCCCGTGTTGTGGGTGAGTTCTGGCGGCACCTATGGCTGTTGTACATGGATAATGCTTTTACTTCTGAGGGTGTCCGGCCGTGCTCCTGCGATGAGGCTTCCTCTCATAGACCATGCAGCAGCCGCTCAGAGAACTCCCAGCTCAGCAGCACTATGTAACATTGCCTTCAGACAGGCAGGAGGATGACTTTCACCAGGGATAGAAAAGCTGGGAAGAGCTCCCTCTCTGTTCCCCAATTCTGAATAGCTGTTTTATGTACAGATTTGTATTGGGTAGGCTGGCATACATTTGTAAGACTTACTGTATAATGTACACATTTTTTCACAATTGTAATGCTGTTCTTTCACTCATAAGTATTAAAAGAAAACAGATAAATATATGTATGTGCATTATGCAATGCTGCCTATTAAATGTTTGAAGCAAACATTACCCAAAGTTTAGCGATTCATGGGTTTGCCCCTGTCCAGCGTAACATACAGTGACAGGTCACTCTGCGCAGTCACCTGTCCGCCGAGTCAGGAGGATGTTTCCTACCGTCCCGCCCCCATTGTACGGTGAGTTATGTGTGCTGGGCGGGACGAGAGGGGCAGACACATAGGGAAAAGCCAATCCCGGGAATAGCGGGATTGACCATTTTTCAATCCCGATACCCGGGATTGAAATAATGGCGCGGGATTGGCCTCCCTAAATACAAGGTACACAGAACTTAACATTATAGTAACTGAAAAACTAAAATAGAACACCGGTAACAATTCAGAGAAATATATTTGTTTGCTAACTCAGTGTTTGCATATGGTTCTCGTAATGATTTGGCAACTGTGGAGAGTGTCCAAAATGAATCACTATACAAATGTGTAATGAATAGAGATGAGCGGATTTGGTTCCCTGAGAACCGAACCCCTCCGAACTTCACGCTCCGAGTCCGTATCCGAGTCCGGCTCTGGTTTTCCCACCGGAACGAGGCAAAACATCAACATCCCGCTGTCGGATTCTCGCGGGTTTTGGATTCCATATAAGGAGCTGCGTGCTGCTGCCATTTTCACTCCAGTCCTGGAGAGTGTAGCGAGAGGGCGTATCTCCTCAGTGTCTGTGCAGGAAAGTGGCGTGGCGTGTGGTAGGGCGACCTGCTCTTTTTTATTATTCCAGTTGTGCTGTCTTGTGCTGCATCAGTCCAATGATGGTGTCTTGTGCTGCCATAAGTCCAGTGGTAGTGTCCTGTGCTGCCAAAAGTCCAGTGCTGCTGTATAAGTCCAGTCCAATTGTGCTGCCATGTAAGTCCAGTCCAGTGGTGCTGCTGTATAAATCCAGTCCAGTGGTGCTGCTGTATAAGTCCAGTCCTGCGGTGCTGCCATATAAGTCCAGCGGTACTGCCGTATAAGTCCAGGGGTACTGCCGTATAAGTCCAGCGGTACTGCTGTATAAGTGCAGGAGTACTGCCATATAAATACAGGGGTACTGCCATATAAGTCCAGTCCAGTGGTGCTGCCGAATAAGTCCAGTCCAGTGGTGCTGCCGTATAAGTCCAGGAGTACTGCCGTATAAGTCCAGGAGTACTGCCATATAAGTCAAGGAGTACTGCCGTATAAGTCCAGGGGTACTGCCGTAGAAGTCCAGTGGTGCTGCCATATAAGTCCAGGAGTACTGCTGTATAAGTCCAGGGGTACTGGGCGTATAAGTCCAGTCCAGTGGTGCCTCCGTATAAGTCTAGTCCAGTGGTGCTGCCGTATAAGTCCAGGGGTACTGCAGTAAAAGTCCAGGGGTACTGCTGTGTAAGTCCAGTCCAGTGGTGCTGCAGTATAAGTCCAGTCCAGTGGTGCTGCCGTATAAGTCCAGGGGCACTGCCATATAAGTCCAGCAGTATTGCCATATAAGTCCAGGGGTACTGCTGTATAAGTCCAGTCCAGTGGTGCTGCCGTATAAGTCCAGGGGTACTGCTGTATAAGTCCAGTCCAGTGGTGCTGCCGTATAAGTCCAGGGGTACTGCCGTATAAGTCCAGCAGTATTGCCATATAAGTCATGGGGTACTGCTGTATAAGCCCAGCGGTACTGCCGTATAAGTCCAGGGGTACTGGCGTATAAGTCCAGTGGTGCTGTCCTGTGCTGTATATTATTTACTCCAAATAAAGAAGTTATTAATATTTAATCCAAATTATTTTTACAGGGTTTGCCCTGTGTGGTGTAGAGGTACACTCTCCTGTGCTGCATATTTTTATATAACTCCAGAAAAATAATTTAGAACAAAAATTTGGAGGATAAAATAGGGAAAGATCAAGAACCACTTCCTCCTAGTGCTGAAGCTGCTGCCACTAGTCATGATGACATACACGATGAAATGCCATCAACATCGTCTGCCAAGGCTGATGCCCAATGTCATAATAGAGGGCATGTAAAATCCAAAAAGCCAAAGTTCAATAAAATGACCCCGAAAAAATAAATTAAAATCGTCTGAGGAGAAATGTAAACTTGCCAACATGCCATTTACGACACGGAGTGGCAAGGAACGGCTAAGGCCCTAGCCTATGTTCATGACTAGTGGTTCAGCTTTACATGATGATGGAAGCCCTCATCCTCCCGCTAGAAAAATGAAAAGAGTTAAGCTGGAAAAAGCACAGCAAAGAACTGTGTGTTCTAAGATGGTATCACAAATCCCCAAGGAGAGTCCAAGCGTGTCGGCGGTTGCGATGCCTGACCTTCTCAACACTGGACGGGAAGAGGTGGCTCCTTCCACCATTTGCACGCCCCCTGCAAGTGCTGGAAAGAGCACCCACAGTCCAGTTTCTGATATTCAAATTGAAGATGTCACTGTTGAAGTACACCAGGATGAGGATATGGATGTAGTTGACGATGAGGAGTCTGATGGTGATGTGATTTGTAAGGCACCAGTGGAGAAAGTTGTTGGCCATGGGATGAAAAAGCCCATTGTGATGCCTGGGCAAAATACCAAAAAAGCCACCTCTTCGGTGTGGAATTATTTCTCCACAAATCCGGAAAACAGATATCAAGCCATCTGTTTCCTTTGTCAATCCATAATTAGAACGTGGGCCAGGTGTTTGTGCTGCACACTTGTGTCACTTAGCTAAATAACCCAACGATCTCTGTGCACCTCTTTTTTTTCTTTGCATGATGTGCTCTTTGGGATCTATTTTTTAAAACTGCCATCCTGTCTGCCACTGCAGTGCCACTCCTAGATGGGCCAGGTGTTTGTGCCCACACTTGTGTCGCTTAGCTTAGTCATCCAGCTACCTCATTGCACCTCTTTTTCTTCTTTACATTATGTGCTCTTTGGGGCCTAGTTTTTAAAAGTGCCATCCTGTCTGACACTGCAGTGCCACTCCTAGATGGGCCAGGTGTTTGTGCCCAGGGGTGTATCTACCTATTGGCCAGGATGGCACTCGCCAGGGGCGCCAGGCAAGGAGGGGGCGCCGCCTGGCTGCCCCACCCGCGGCCAAAGGATAGAAAAGATGTACTGTCAGACTGTACCTGGTGAGTCTGTTACTGCTGGAGTGGCGCTGTTGTCCAGCAGCACCGCACTTGTATTCAGACTCAGCAAGGGCTGCTCGGAACTGTAGTTTATTGTGAGTCTGATTACAAGTGCGGTGCCATGGTCGGACTGGGGCATGCAGGGCCCACCGGGGGAATGCAGTGGTAGGGGCCCATGTTTAGGGGGGTGGTCATTCTGCAGAGGGTGTGTGGCCTGCCACATCATTAGTTTGACTAACCATTAGAGAGTGCAACGTCTGGGACCCTTCATAAATATATACAGTAAATTCAGCTGCTGCATGCATGATAATGTACCAGAGTAATAACAGATTAATAACAGCAATGCACTGTAGAAAATACACCCTAGTCCAGTATAAGGGAACATATGTATAATGTATAATTCTAGTTCAAAGTCTGGATCCTGATCCTTAGAGGAGGGGGTGGGCCCCCAGTCAGTGGGGCCTACCGGTGGTTTCCCCTGTACCCCTGTGGGCCAGTCCATGCCTGTGCGGTGCTGCCGGACACTAGTCTGATCACTAGTGCAGTGCGGTGCTGACGGACACTAGTCTGATCACTAGTGCAGTGCGGTGCTGACGGACACTAGTCTGATCACTAGTGCAGTGCGGTGCTGCCGGACACTAGTCTGATCACTAGTGCAGTGCGGTGCTGATGGACACTAGTCTGATCACTAGTGCAGTGCGGTGCTGCCGGACACTAGTCTGATCACTAGTGCAGTGCGGTGCTGCCGGACACTAGTCTGATCACTAGTGCAGTGCGGTGCTGACGGACACCGGAGCAGCGGCGGCAGTAACAGACTCTGACTAGGTACACAGCAATTGTTATATAGCACAGTGCTATAGATCTATTTGTTGTTGAAGATAATAAAATAGTGTCAGTGTTTGGGAGAAGGGACTGTAGTACCTCGAAAACTACACGATTTTCATGCATGTTAGATGTAAGTTAATAGTAAGTAAGTGAAAACTTTAACTTGTTGAGTGTAATAATAAGAATTTACTTACCGATAATTCTATTTCTCGTAGTCCGTAGTGGATGCTGGGACTTCCGTAAGGACCATGGGGAATAGCGGCTCCGCAGGAGACTGGGCACAAAAGTAAAAGCTTTAGACTAGCTGGTGTGCACTGGCTCCTCCCCCTATGACCCCCCTCCAAGCCTCAGTTAGGATACTGTGCCCGGACGAGCGTACATAATAAGGAAGGATTTTGAATCCCGGGTAAGACTCATACCAGCCACACCAATCACACCGTACAACCTGTGATCCGAACCCAGTTAACAGTATGATAAACGTAGGAGCCTCTGAAAAGATGGCTCACAACAATAAACAACCCGATTTTTTTGTAACAATAACTATATACAAGTATTGCAGACAATCCGCACTTGGGATGGGCGCCCAGCATCCACTACGGACTACGAGAAATAGAATTATCGGTAAGTAAATTCTTATTTTCTCTGACGTCCTAGTGGATGCTGGGACTTCCGTAAGGACCATGGGGATTATACCAAAGCTTCCAAATGGGCGGGAGAGTGCGGATGACTTTGCAGCACCGAATGAGAGAACTCCAGGTCCTCCTCAGCCAGGGTATCAAATTTGTAGAATTTAGCAAACGTGTTTGCCCCTGACCAAGTAGCTGCTCGGCAAAGTTGTAAAGCCGAGACCCCTCGGGCAGCCGCCCAAGATGAGCCCACCTTCCTTGTGGAATGGGCTTTTACAGATTTTGGCTGTGGCAGGCCTGCCACAGAATGTGCAAGCTGAATTGTACTACAAATCCAACGAGCAATCGTCTGCTTAGAAGCAGGAGCACCCAGCTTGTTGGGTGCATACAGGATAAACAGCGAGTCAGATTTTCTGACTCCAGCCGTCCTGGAAACATATATTTTCAGGGCCCTGACTACGTCCAGCAACTTGGAGTACTCCAAGTCCCTAGTCGCCGCAGGTACCACAATAGGCTGGTTCATGTGAAACGCTGAAACCACCTTAGGGAGAAATTGAGGGCGAGTCCTCAGTTCTGCCCTGTCTGAATGAAAAATTAGGTAAGGGCTTTTATATGATAAAGCTGCCAATTCTGACAGGGCCGAAATTTGAACCTTAATGGACCCTAATTTTAGGCCCATAGATAGTCCTGTTTGCAGGAAATGCAGGAAACGACCCAGTTGAAATTCCTCTGTAGGGGCCTTCTTGGCCTCACACCACGCAACATATTTCCGCCAAATGCGGTGATAATGTTTTGCGGTTACATCCTTTCTGGCCTTGACCAGAGTAGGGATGACTTCATCTGGAATGCCTTTTTCCTTCAGGATCCGGCGTTCAACCTCCATGCCGTCAAACGCAGCCGCGGTAAGTCTTGAAACAGACAAGGTCCCTGCTGGAGCAGGTACTTTCTGAGAGGTAGAGGCCACGGGTCCTCCGTGAGCATCTCTTGCAGTTCCGGGTACCAAGTTCTTCTTGGCCAATCCGGAGCCACGAGTATAGTCCTTACTCCTCTCCTTCTTATGATTCTCAGTACTTTGGGTATGAGAGGCAGAGGAGGGAACACATACACCGACTGGTACACCCACGGTGTTACCAGAGCGTCCACCGCTATTGCCTGAGGGTCCCTTGACCTGGCGCAATATCTGTCCAGTTTTTTGTTGAGACGGGACGCCATCATGTCCACCTTTGGTTTTTCCCAACGGTTTACAATCACTTGGAAGACTTCTGGGTGAAGTCCCCACTCCCCCGGGTGGAGGTCGTGTCTGCTGAGGAAGTCTGCTTCCCAGTTGTCCACTCCCGGAATGAACACTGCTGACAGTGCTACCACATGATTTTCCGCCCAGCGGAGAATCCTTGCAGCTTCTGCCATTGCCTTCCTGCTTCTTGTGCCGCCCTGTCTGTTGACGTGGGCGACTGCCGTGATGTTGTCCGATTGGATCAATACCGACTGACCCTGAAGCAGAGGCCTTGCTTGACTTAGGGCATTTTAAATGGCCCTTAGTTCCAGGATATTTATGTGAAGAGACGTTTCCATGCTTGACCACAAGCCCTGGAAATTTTTTCCCTGTGTGACTGCTCCCCAGCCTCTCAGACTGGCATCCGTGGTCACCAGCATCCAATCCTGAATGCCGAATCTGCGGCCCTCTAGAAGATGAGCACTCTGTAACCACCACAGGAGAGACACCCTTGTCCTTGGAGATAGGGTTATCCGCTGATGCATCTGAAGATGCGATCCGGACCATGTGTCCAGCAGATCCCACTGAAAAGTTCTTGCATGGAATCTTCCGAATGGAATTGCTTCGTAAGAAGCCACCATTTTTCCCAGGACTCTCATGCATTGATGCACTGACACTTGGCCTGGTTTTAGGAGGTTCCTGACTAGCTCGGATAACTCCCTGGCCTTCTCCTCCGGGAGAAACACCTTTTTCTGGACTGTGTCCAGAATCATCCCCAGGAACAGTAGAAGTGTTGTTGGAATCAGCTGTGATTTTGGGATATTTAGAATCCACCCGTGCTGACGTAGCACTACCTACAGTGACAGTGCTACTCCGAACTCTAACTGTTCCCTGGATCTTGCCCTTATCAGGAGATCGTCCAAGTAAGGGATAATTAAGACGCCTTCATTTCGAAGAAGAATCATCATTTCGGCCATTACCTTGGTAAAGACCCGGGGTGCCGTGGACAATCCAAACGGCAGCGTCTGAAACTGATAATGACAGTTTTGAACCACAAACCTGAGGTACCCCTGGTGAGAAGGGAAGATTGGGACATGGAGATAAGCATCTTTGATGTCCAGAGATACCATATAGTCCCCTTCTTCCAGGTTCGCTATCACTGCTCTGAGTGATTCCATCTTGAATTTGAACCTTTTTATGTAAGTGTTCAAGGATTTCAGATTTAAAATTGGTCTCACCGAGCCGTCCGGCTTCGGTACCACAAACAGCGTGGAATAATACCCCTTTCCCTGTTGTAGGAGGGGTACCTTGATTATCACCTGCTGGGAATACAGCTTGTGAATAGCTTCCAATACTGCCTCCCTGTCGGAGGGAGGCGTTGGAAGAGCAGACTTCAGGAATCGGCGAGGGGGAGACGTCTCGAATTCCAATTTGTACCCCTGTGATACTACCTGCAGGATCCAGGGGTCCACTTGCGAGTGAGCCCACTGCGCGTTGAAATTTTTGAGACGGGCCCCCACCGTGCCTGAGTCCGCTTGTAAAGCCCCAGCGTCATGCTGAAGACTTGGCAGAAGCGGTGGAGGGCTTCTGCTCCTGGGAAGAGGCTGCCTGGTGCAGTCTTTTTCCTCTTCCTCTGCCCCGGGGCAGAAATGAGTGTCCTTTTGCTCGCTTGTTCTTATAGGAACAAAAGGACTGAGTTTGAAAAGACGGTGTCTTTTTCTGCTGAGAGGTGACCTGGGGTAAAAAGGTGGACTTTCCAGCCGTTGCCGTGGCCACCAGGTCTGATAGACCGACCCCAAATAACTCCTCCCCTTTATACGGCAATACTTCCATATGTCGTTTGGAATCTGCATCATCTGACCACTGTCGCGTCCATAACGCCCTTCTGGCAGAAATGGACATCGCACTCACTCTTGATGCCAGGGTGCAAATATCCCTCTGTGCATCACGCATATATAGTAATGCATCCTTTAAATGCTCTATAGTTAATAAAATACTGTCCCTATCCAGGGTATCAATATTTTCAGTCAGGGAATCCGACCAAGCCACTCCAGCGCTGCACATCCAGGCTGAGGCGATTGCTGGTCGCAGTATAACACCAGTATGTGTGTATATACCTTTTAGGATATTTTCCAGCCTTCTATCAGCTGGTTCCTTGAGGGCGGCCGTATCAGGAGACGGTAACGCCACTTGTTTTGATAAGCGTGTGAGCGCCTTATCTACCCTAGGGGGTGTTTCCCAACGTGCCCTAACCTCTGGCGGGAAAGGGTATAGTGCCAATAATTTGTTAGAAATCAGCAGTTTTTTATCGGGGGAAACCCACGCTTTATCACACACCTCATTTAATTCCTCTGATTCAGGAAAAACTACTGGTAGTTTTTTCACACCCCACATAATACCCTTTTTTGTGGTACTTGTAGTGTCAGAAATGTTCAATGCCTCCTTCATTGCCGTGATCATGTAACGTGTGGCCCTACTGGACATTACGTTTGTCTCCTCACCGTCGACACTGGATTCAGTATCCGTGTCTGGGTCTGTGTCGACCATCTGAGGTAACGGGCGTTTTAGCGCCCCTGACGGTGTCTGAGACGCCTGAACAGGCACTAACTGATTTGCCGGCTGTCTCATGTCGTCAACAGTTTTTTGCAAAGTGCTGACATTGTCACGTAATTCTTTAAATACGACCATCCAGTCAGGTGTCGACTCCCTAGGGGGTGACATCACTAACACAGGCAATTGCTCTGCTTCCACATCATTTTCCTCCTCATACATGTCGACACAATCGTACCGACACCCAGCACACACACAGGGAATGCTCTGATAGAGGACAGGACCCCACTAGCCCTTTGGGGAGACAGAGGGAGAGTTTGCCAGCACACACCAGAGCGTTATATATATGCAGGGTTAACCTTATATAAGTGTTACTCCCTGTTATAGCTGCTGTATTATATATTAGCTGCCATAGTGCCCCCCTCTCTTGTTTTACCCTGATTCTTGTAGCAGGACTACAGGGGAGAGTCAGGGAGCCGTCCTTCCAGCGGAGCTGTGAGGGAAAATGGCGCTTGTGTGCTGAGGAGATAGGCTCCGCCCCCTTCTCGGCGGCCTTTTCTCCCGCTTTTTTCAGGAAAACTGGCAGGGGTTAAATGCATCCATATAGCCTAGGAGCTATATGTGATGCATTTCTTTAGCCATATAAGGTTTTAATAGTGTTTTATTGCGTCTCAGGGCGCTCCCCCCCAGCGCCCTGCACCCTCAGTGACCGGAGTGTGGAGTGTGCTGAGAGCAATGGCGCACAGCTGCAGTGCTGTGCGCTACCTTATTTGAAGACAGGAACGTCTTCTGCCGCCGCTTTCTCCGGACCTCTTCGCTCTTCTGGCTCTGTAAGGGGGCCGGCGGCGCGGCTCCGGGACCCATCCAGGCTGGGCCTGTGATCGTCCCTCTGGAGCTAATGTCCAGTAGCCAAGAAGCCCAATCCACTCTGCACGCAGGTGAGTTCGCTTCTTCTCCCCTTAGTCCCTCGGTGCAGTGAGCCTGTTGCCAGCAGGTCTCACTGAAAATAAAAAACCTATTTAAACTTTTACTTCTAAGCAGCTCAGGAGAGCCACCTAGCATGCACCCTTCTCGTTCGGGCACAAAAATCTAACTGGGGCTTGGAGGGGGGTCATAGGGGGAGGAGCCAGTGCACACCAGCTAGTCTAAAGCTTTTACTTTTGTGCCCAGTCTCCTGCGGAGCCGCTATTCCCCATGGTCCTTACGGAAGTCCCAGCATCCACTAGGACGTCAGAGAAAAAGAAAATACATATCTTACCTATTTCAAGGCCATGTTCAAGGAAATGTATATCAGTTAATTGTATAATTGATCATTTTATCTTGGAAGTGATGACACCCTGATGTTTTTTTCTAACAGGAAACAAGTTCTACCATCCAACTAATGGTGTTTGGTTAATGGCTGGGTCCATTTGAGGCTCATCTCACAGCAGCTCATTAGCATTTCATTCAGGATACAGTCAAGATGCCGGTGTTTGGCATCCCGGCGGTTGGAAAGCAGACGCCAGGATCCCAAAACTGCTCGGAATGCTGATGCTGGCATCCCAACATAGATAGCGATGCATAATGCCAAAATCCGGATCGAGTTGGTGCCAAAGTCTCCACTGGCAAGCCACGTGGGAGGGTTAAGGTTAGGCTGCGAGGGCGGGAGATTAGGAAGGGTGGGTTAGGGTTAGGCACCACTGATGAGGCTTTGGGGGGGGGGGGGGGGGGGTTAAGGTCAGGCTGTGAGAAAGGTGGGTTAGAGGGGAGGGATGGTGTAATATGCATATGAGACACTACTGTGCGGTGTAATGTGAATGAGGGACACTACTGTGTGGCATAATTTGAATTGGAAGTACTATTGTGTTCACGCCCTTCCCCCACAAGACCATGCCCCATTTCCAATACTCACACCTTTTTCCAAATTTGTGTAGGGGGCGCCAGCCCCTTACTTTGCCAGGGGCGCTCGGACCCCTAGATACAGCCCTGTTTGTGCCGCCCACTTGTGTCGCTTAGCTTAGTCATCCAGTGACCTCGGTGCAACCTTTGGTCCTAAAAACAATATTGTGAGGTGTGAGGTGTTCAGAATAGACTGGAAATGAGTGGAAATGAATGTTAGTGAGGTTAATAATACCGTAGGATCAAAATTACCCCCCAAATTCTGTGATTTTAGCGGTTTTTATCAAAAATCACCGAGATCCAAAACCAAAATCCAAAAGGGTGGTTTTGGCAAAACCAATCCAGATCCAAAACACGAGAAGGGGTCCAGATCCAAAACCAAAACACGAAAAGTGCCCACTGCACATCTTTAGTAATGAAACAGGCTAAGCTAGAGATCTATAAAGCACTGGAGGAGCATAATGCTAGGTAAGAGTGTGACAGTGTGTATGATGTCCTGCAGGAAAAGAAGGCCGGTCAATAGGTCGACAGGGTTAAAAGGTTGACAGTTAAGTGTCAACGTGGACTTAGGTTGACAAGGACATAAGTTTGACGGGTTCAAAAAGTTTACATACAAATGGTTGACACATAAAAGGTGGACACATGATTTTCATGATTTTTCATCATTTTTAGGGTTAGGGGTGAGGTTTAGGTTTTGACAGGCTGATAGAGGGAACGGTTAGGCACTTGGCAGTGGGTTAGGGTTAGGCTTTGGAAGAGGATGGTTAGGGTTAGGCACTTGTTGGAGGTTTGGGGTTAGGTTCCAGAAGGGGATGTTTAGGGTTAGTATTAGATTTAAAACAACAAAAAAGTGTCAATCTTTTCTGTCGACTATTTACATGTCGACCTTTTGACCATGACGAGCTAAGTCCATGTTGACCATTTAACAGTTGACCTTTTTACCCTTTAGACCTATCAACTGTTGACCATCTGGTGGTGACCTATTGACTGTCTATATACTATCTATCTTTAACCGCATACCTTTTTGAAGAAACACTAAAGAACTCATGTAGAGTTTGATAACATTTATATTTTAATATTGTAAATGCACGCAAACATCCATTTAGATTTTGTTTCATCCTTAAAGCTAGAGAGATGGCAAGGGAAGTTTGGGTACTGCACTGGTGTGTTCATTTACTTGTGACTAAGACAAACCTGGACACCTACCCATATACACCTCTAAGGAGCTGGGTGCTGGAGGACTTGTGTAATGATATGCGCTGATGATGATGATGATGATAATGATAATAATAATAATAATAATAATAATAATAATAATCACTGGTTGGATGCTTTTCATTGGCTGATTGGGGATTGACCACTCTAGTTGATAGCACTCAGTTCATTACTGTGGCTCCTAGATTATCTGGAGTTGCAGCCTTCGCATGACTTCATTTATTTTTCAGTTGGGACTATGGCAGGGAAGGAATTAACCATTTGATATTTAAAAGGGGAATACAACAGATGTTTGTTTTTAATTCAATTTGTGTTTGCATTTTTACTTGGTTTTGCATTTAACTTTCATTTATATGGAAATTGACACTTTTACATTTACTAATAGTTGCCAAATAGAAGCTACTAGTAAATAATGCAAGAACCAATACTCTGGGAATTCAATAAAGTGTGAGAATTGAGACAGTGTGCAAACATCATAATACAGATGACTTCCTAATAATTAAAATACTAAAATTATGCCAACAAAAATTGTCTTCACAGAAACTGATACATCAAGTTTATATTATGTCAAATATTAATTTCATTTAGTGACAAGTATGGTCATATGAAAGCTGCATTTTCTACTAAAACTGTCAGACCACTCTATCTATGCTGGTGGACCGACTACAGTAAGTATACCCACTAGTTACTCCTGTCATAAAATAGGTACGCATGCCTGGCTATGATACGTCTGACTAAACATATGCATGTAAATGCGTTGTTTCTTGCGTGGGTCTTTTCCAGCTAAGTAGATAAGCTATGGACGTATAAAGTTCACCACCTCCAAACAAATAAGAGACCCAGAAAAATGGAAGATAACAGCAAACTTTGGGAGAAGAATCGTGATGGTCTTCAAGCTATGGAAATACTCTGACCAAGGAATGAAAGAGAGACTTCGGTGGTAGCTCCCTTCCAGTGTTGGTCACCCTAGAGCAGGGCTGGCCAAAAAAATCCTCGAGATCTACCAACAGTTCATGTTTTCCAGGCCTCCTGGAGATCTGTAGAATTGTCAGTTAGGAATGAATGCAGCACATCTTAATTAGTAATGACTCCACCTGTGCACTAGCTAGGTGGTCTGGAAAATGTGAACTGTTGGTAGATCTCGAGAACTGGTTTGGCCAGCCCTGCCATAGAGTTTGTGAGCTGTGGACATAAATGTGTAATAGTTGCAGGTTAGGTGGTACTAGGTTTTCACTAGAGATGTGCGGCTGGCACTTTTCGTGTTTTGTGATTTGGTTTTGGTTCTAATTCCCCGCTCGTGTTTTGGTTTTGGATTGGTTTTGCCAAAACCACATCTTTGGTGTTTTGGTTTTGGATCTGGATGATTTTTGAAGAAAAAAACCCCCATAAAAACATCTAAAATCACAGAATTTGGGAGTAACTTTGATCCTATTGTATTATTAACCTCAATAACATACATTTCCAGTCTATTCTGAACACCTCACAATATTGTTTTTAGGCCAAAAGGTTGCACAGAGGTCATTGGATGACTAATCTAAGCGACACAAGTGGACGGCACAAACACCTGGCCCATCTAGGAGTGGCAGACAGGATGGCACTTAAAAAATCTAGGACTCCCACACAGCACATGATGTAAAGAAGAAAAAGAGGTGCAATTAGGTAGCTGTATGACTAAGCTAAGCGACACAAGTGTGCGGCACAAACACCTGGCATTTCTCGGAGTGGCACTGCAGTGGCAGACAGGATGGCACTTAAAAAAACAAGGCCCCAAACAGCACATGATGCAAAGAAGAAAAAGAGGTGCAAGATGGAATTGTCTTTGGGCCCTCCCACCCACCCTTATGTTGTATAACAGGACATACACACTTTAACAAACCAATCATTACATATATGCCAGTACCACTGGAATTATATGGCAGGATCACTGGAATTATACGGCAGGATCACTGGATTTATACAGCAGTAGCGCTGGACATATATGACAGTATTAATGGACATATACGGCAGTATCACTGGACATATACGGCAGTATCACTGGACTGGATTAATACGCTAGTACCACTGGAATTATATGGCAGGATCACTGGATTTATACGCCAGCACCACTGGAATTATACGGCAGGATCACTGGAATTATACGGCAGGATCACTGGATTTATACGGCAGTACCACTGGACATATATGGCACGCTGGACATATACGGCAGTATCACTGGACATATACGGCAGTATCACTGGACATATACTCCAGTACCACTGGAATTATACGGCAGGATCACTGGATTTATACGGCAGTACCGCTGGACATATACAGCAGTATCAATGGACATATACGGCAGTATCACTGGACATATATGGCAGTATCACTGGACTGGACTTATACGCTAGTACCACTGGAAATATACGGGAGGATCACTTGACTGGATTTATACGCCAGTACGACTGGAAATATATGGCAGGATCATTGGACTTATACGCCAGTACTACTGAAATTATACGGCAGGTTCACTGGATTTATACGGCAATACTGATGGACATATATGGCAGTATCACTGGACATATACAGCAGTATCACTGGACATACAGTATACGGCAGTATCACTGGACATATATGGCAGTATCACTGGACTGGACTTATACGCCAGTACCGCTGGACTTATATGGCAGGATCACTGTATTTATACGGCAGTACCGCTGGACATACAGTATATGGCAATATCAATGGACATGTACGGCAGTATCACTGGACATATACAGCAGTATCACTGGACTGGACTTATACGCCAGTACCACTAGGATTATTCGGCAGGATCACTGGATTTATACGGCTGTACCGCTGGACATATACAACAGTATCAATGGACATATATGGCAGTATCACTGGACATATACGGCAGTACCATTGGACATACTGTATACAGCAGCACAGGGACACCACCACTGGACTGATGCAGGACAACACAGTACCCCTACAATGGACTGGACTTATACAGCAGCACTGGACATATGGCAGCAGAGGACACCACCACCACCACTGTGACTGGACTGATGCAGCACAACACATCACCACTGGACTGATGCAGCACAACACAGCACCACTGGCTGGGCTGGACTTATACAGCAGCACTGGACATATGGCAGCAGAGAACACCACCATTGTGACTGGACTGATGCAGCACAAGAAACCACCACTGGACTAATGCAGCACAACACAGCACCACTGGACTGGACTTATACAGCAGCACTGGACATATGGCAGCAGAGGACACCATCACTGTGACTGGACAGATGCAGCACAAGACACCACCACTGAACTGATGTAGGACAACACAGCACCACTGCAATAGACTGGACTTATACAGCAGCACTGGACATATGGCAGCAGAGGACATAACCACTGCGACTGGACAGATGCAGCACAAGACATTACCACTGAGGACACTGAGGACAGAGACACGTCCTCTCTCTACACTCTCCATTGCTGGAGTGAAAATGGCGGGGACGCGCGGCCCTTTATATGGAATCCAAACCCCGCCGGAATCCGACAGCAGGATGATGACGTTTTGACTCGTTCTGGTTTCCGAGTCAGGCAGGAAATCCCGAGCCTGACTTGGATCCGGGCTCGTGACGTGAAGTCCGAGGGGGTTTGGTTCTCTGAGAACCGAACCTGCTCATCTCTAGTTTTCACCCGTTCGGGCCCTCACCACAGGATCCTACCCTATAGCACCACAGTACAGGTTTCAGAAAGATCATTGAGGAACTGAGTAGATGGCGTATTGCTGTGCTGCTGTCTGTCCTCCATGAGATAAGAGGTGGGACAAGACAACTAAAGGCCCTCATACATTAGAGCGAGGTATCGCATGTGCCCCGTCGCATGTGATACCCCTTTAACTCCCTGCCAGCCGCCGCTGCCGCTGGACTCATGAAATCTGAGTCCAGGGCACCTTCACTCACGATGTGCTAACGTTAGATAGCATGAGACCTAAAATTAAGCAACCTTCATCGCGAGCGACAGGGCCAGGTCTTACCTGCTGCAGGTAAGATCTGAAAGCCCTTCTTACAACGCCCAGGCGCACGCCCCAGATTGTAATCGTAAGTGGACCACACACGATTTCGCCCACTTACTTGCGATACGTCGGCCCAATGCGTTGATATCGAGCCAAAAGGTGCGATATCGCTCTAGTGTATGGGGGCCTTTAGAGAGGAGCTACCGAGATAGCTGAATGAGTTGGGCTGCACTGTCACCTGCAGGCGGCTGGTGAGAGTCGCTGCAGACAAGAGAACCTGTAGGCATAGATAATTTGAAGGCAGGCCGTTTGTCTGTTCTATGAGAATGTTTTGTGCCAGGCCAGAGCTGAAGAAAATTCCACAGCACAGACATAGAGAGGGAACCCCAAATAGAGAATGACTTTGCATTTGTGTATGCAGCTACTAATCTTTCTTCTCTACTATATAAAAGCGAAAATCCGTCCTTCTGTCTTTCTATACAAATCCAGTTTACAATAGAGATGTGCACTTGAAATTTTTCGGGTTTTGTGTTTTGGTTTTGGGTTCGGTTCCGCGGCCGTGTTTTGGGTTCGACCGCGTTTTGGCAAAACCTCACCGAATTTTTTTTGTCGGATTCGGGTGTGTTTTGGATTCGGGTGTTTTTTTCAAAAAACACTAAAAAACAGCTTAAATCATAGAATTTGGGGGTTATTTTGATCCCAAAGTATTATTAACCTCAAAAACCATAATTTCCACTCATTTTCAGTCTATTCTGAATACCTCACACCTCACAATATTATTTTTAGTCCTAAAATTTGCACCGAGGTCGCTGGATGACTAAGCTAAGCGACCCTAGTGGCCGACACAAACACCGGGCCCATCTAGGAGTGGCACTGCAGTGTCACGCAGGATGGCCCTTCCAAAAAACACTCCCCAAACAGCACATGACGCAAAGAAAAAAAGAGGCGCAATGAGGTAGCTGTGTGAGTAAGATAAGCTACCCTAGTGGCCGACACAAACACCGGGCCCATCTAGGAGTGGCACTGCAGTGTCACGCAGGATGGCCCTTCCAAAAAACACTCCCCAAACAGCACATGACGCAAAGAAAAAAAGAGGCGCAATGAGGTAGCTGTGTGAGTAAGATAAGCGACCCTAGTGGCCGACACAAACACCTGGCCCATCTAGGAGTGGCACTGCAGTGTCACGCAGGATGGCCCTTCCAAAAAACACTCCCCAAACAGCACATGACGCAAAGAAAAAAAGAGGCGCAATGAGGTAGCTGTGTGAGTAAGATAAGCGACCCTAGTGGCCGACACAAACACCGGGCCCATCTAGGAGTGGCACTGCAGTGTCACGCAGGATGGCCCTTCCAAAAAACACTCCCCAAACAGCACATGACGCAAAGAAAAAAAGAGGCGCAATGAGGTAGCTGTGTGAGTAAGATAAGCGACCCTAGTGGCCGACACAAACACCGGGCCCATCTAGGAGTGGCACTGCAGTGTCACGCAGGATGGCCCTTCCAAAAAACACTCCCCAAACAGCACATGACGCAAAGAAAAAAAGAGGCGCAATGAGGTAGCTGTGTGAGTAAGATAAGCGACCCTAGTGGCCGACACAAACACCTGGCCCATCTAGGAGTGGCACTGCAGTGTCACGCAGGATGGCCCTTCCAAAAAACACTCCCCAAACAGCACATGACGCAAAGAAAAAAAGAGGCGCAATGAGGTAGCTGTGTGAGTAAGATAAGCGACCCTAGTGGCCGACACAAACACCGGGCCCATCTAGGAGTGTCACTGCAGTGTCACGCAGGATGGCCCTTCCAAAAAACACTCCCCAAACAGCACATGACGCAAAGAAAAAAAGAGGCGCAATGAGGTAGCTGTGTGAGTAAGATAAGCGACCCTAGTGGCCGACACAAACACCGGGCCCATCTAGGAGTGGCACTGCAGTGTCACGCAGGATGGCCCTTCCAAAAAACACTCCCCAAACAGCACATGACGCAAAGAAAAAAAGAGGCGCAATGAGGTAGCTGTGTGAGTAAGATAAGCGACCCTAGTGTCCGACACAAACACCGGGCCCATCTAGGAGTGTCACTGCAGTGTCACGCAGGATGGCCAAAAACACTCCCCAAACAGCACATGACGCAAAGAAAAAAAGAGGCGCAATGAGGTAGCTGTGTGAGTAAGATAAGCGACCCAAGTGGCCGACACAAACACCTGGCCCATCTAGGAGTGGCACTGCAGTGTCACGCAGGATGGCCCTTCCAAAAAACACTCCCCAAACAGCACATGACGCAAAGAAAAAAAGAGGCGCAATGAGGTAGCTGTGTGAGTAAGATAAGCGACCCTAGTGGCCGACACAAACACCGGGCCCATCTAGGAGTGGCACTGCAGTGTCACGCAGGATGGCCCTTCCAAAAAACACTCCCCAAACAGCACATGACGCAAAGAAAAAAAGAGGCGCAATGAGGTAGCTGTGTGAGTAAGATAAGCGACCCTAGTGGCCGACACAAACACCTGGCCCATCTAGGAGTGGCACTGCAGTGTCACGCAGGATGGCCCTTCCAAAAAACACTCCCCAAACAGCACATGACGCAAAGAAAAAAAGAGGTGCAATGAGGTAGCTGTGTGAGTAAGATAAGCGACCCTAGTGGCCGACACAAACACCTGGCCCATCTAGGAGTGGCACTGCAGTGTCACGCAGGATGGCCCTTCCAAAAAACACTCCCCAAACAGCACATGACGCAAAGAAAAATTAAAGAAAAAAGAGGTGCAAGATGGAATTGTCCTTGGGCCCTCCCACCCACCCTTATGTTGTATAAACAGGACATGCACACTTTAACCAACCCATCATTTCAGTGACAGGGTCTGCCACACGACTGTGACTGAAATGACGGGTTGGTTTGGACCCCCACCAAAAAAGAAGCAATTAATCTCTCCTTGCACAAACTGGCTCTACAGAGGCAAGATGTCCACCTCATCATCATCCTCCGATATATCACCGTGTACATCCCCCTCCTCACAGATTATCAATTCGTCCCCACTGGAATCCACCATCTCAGCTCCCTGTGTACTTTGTGGAGGCAATTGCTGCTGGTCAATGTCTCCACGGAGGAATTGATTATAATTCATTTTAATGAACATCATCTTCTCCACATTTTCTGGAAGTAACCTCGTACGCCGATTGCTGACAAGGTGAGCGGCGGCACTAAACACTCTTTCGGAGTACACATTTGTGGGAGGGCAACTTAGGTAGAATAAAGCCAGTTTGTGCAAGGGCCTCCAAATTGCCTCTTTTTCCTGCCAGTATAAGTACGGACTGTGTGACGTGCCTACTTGGATGCGGTCACTCATATAATCCTCCACCATTCTTTCAATGGGGAGAGAATCATATGCAGTGACAGTAGACGACATGTCCGTAATCGTTGACAGGTCCTTCAGTCCGGACCAGATGTCAGCATCAGCAGTCGCTCCAGACTGCCCTGCATCACCGCCAGCGGGTGGGCTCGGAATTCTAAGCCTTTTCCTCGCACCCCCAGTTGCGGGAGAATGTGAAGGAGGAGATGTTGACAGGTCGCGTTCCGCTTGACTTGACAATTTTCTCACCAGCAGGTCTTTGAACCCCAGCAGACTTGTGTCTGCCGGAAAGAGAGATCCAAGGTAGGTTTTAAATCTAGGATCGAGCACGGTGGCCAAAATGTAGTGCTCTGATTTCAACAGATTGACCACCCGTGAATCCTTGTTAAGCGAATTAAGGGCTCCATCCACAAGTCCCACATGCCTAGCGGAATCGCTCCGTGTTAGCTCCTCCTTCAATGTCTCCAGCTTCTTCTGCAAAAGCCTGATGAGGGGAATGACCTGACTCAGGCTGGCAGTGTCTGAACTGACTTCACGTGTGGCAAGTTCAAAGGGCAGCAGAACCTTGCACAACGTTGAAATCATTCTCCACTGCGCTTGAGACAGGTGCATTCCACCTCCTATATCGTGCTGAATTGTATAGGCTTGAATGGCCTTTTGCTGCTCCTCCAACCTCTGAAGCATATATAGGGTTGAATTCCACCTCGTTACCACTTCTTGCTTCAGATGATGGCAGGGCAGGTTCAGGCGTTTTTGGTGTTGCTCCAGTCTTCTGTACGTGGTGCCTGTACGCCGAAAGTGTCCCGCAATTCTTCTGGCCACCGACAGCATCTCTTGCACGCCCCTGTCGTTTTTTAAAAAATTCTGCACCACCAAATTCAAGGTATGTGCAAAACATGGGACGTGCTGGAATTTGCCCAGATTTAATGCACACACAATATTGCTGGCGTTGTCCGATGCCACAAATCCACAGGAGAGTCCAATTGGGGTAAGCCATTCCGCGATGATCTTCCTCAGTTGCCGTAAGAGGTTTTCAGCTGTGTGCGTATTCCGGAAAGCGGTGATACAAAGCGTAGCCTGCCTAGGAAAGAGTTGGCGTTTGCGAGATGCTGCTACTGGTGCCGCCGCTGCTGTTCTTGCGGCGGGAGTCCATACATCTACCCAGTGGGCTGTCACAGTCATATAGTCCTGACCCTGCCCTGCTCCACTTGTCCACATGTCCGTGGTTAAGTGGACATTGGGTACAGCTGCATTTTTTAGGACACTGGTGAGTCTTTTTCTGAGGTCTGTGTACATTTTCGGTATCGCCTGCCTAGAGAAATGGAACCTAGATGGTATTTGGTACCGGGGACACAGTACCTCCAACAAGTCTCTAGTTGGCTCTGCGGTAATGATGGATACCGGAACCACGTTTCTCACCACCCAGGATGCCAAGGCCTCAGTTATCCGCTTTGCAGCAGGATGACTGCTGTGATATTTCATCTTCCTCGCAAAGGACTGCTGGACAGTCAATTGCTTGGTGGAAGTAGTAAAAGTGGTCTTACGATTTCCCCTCTGGGATGACCATCGACTCCCAGCAGCAACAACAGCAGCGCCAGCAGCAGTAGGCGTTACACGCAAGGATGCATCGGAGGAATCCCAGGCAGGAGTGGAATCGTCAGAATTGCCAGTGACATGGCCTGCAGGACTATTGGCATTCCTGGGGAAGGAGGAAATTGACACTGAGGGAGTTGGTGGGGTGGTTTGCGTGAGCTTGGTTACAAGAGGAAGGGATTTACTGGTCAGTGGACTGCTTCCGCTGTCGCCCAAAGTTTTTGAACTTGTTACTGACTTATTATGAATGCGCTGCAGGTGACGTATAAGGGAGGATGTTCCGAGGTGGGTAACGTCCTTACCCCTACTTATTACAGCTTGACAAAGGCAACACACGGCTTGACAAATGTTGTCCGCATTTCTGTTGAAATACTTCCACACCGAAGAGCTGATTTTTTTGGTATTTTCACCAGGCATGTCAATGGCCATATTCCTCCCACGGACAACAGGTGTCTCCCCGGGTGCCTGACTTAAACAAACCACCTCACCATCAGAATCCTCCTTGTCAATTTCCTCCCCAGCGCCAGCAACACCCATATCCTCCTCATCCTGGTGTACTTCAACACTGACATCTTCAATCTGACTATCAGGAACTGGACTGCGGGTGCTCCTTCCAGCACTTGCAGGGGGCGTGCAAATGGTGGAAGGCGCATGCTCTTCACGTCCAGTGTTGGAAAGGTCAGGCATCGCAACCGACACAATTGGACTCTCCTTGTGGATTTGGGATTTCGAAGAACGCACAGTTCTTTGTGGTGCTTTTGCCAGCTTGAGTCTTTTCATTTTTCTAGCGAGAGGCTGAGTGCTTCCATCCTCATGTGAAGCTGAACCACTAGCCATGAACATAGGCCAGGGCCTCAGCCGTTCCTTGCCACTCCGTGTGGTAAATGGCATATTGGCAAGTTTACGCTTCTCCTCCGACAATTTTATTTTAGATTTTGGAGTCCTTTTTTTACTGATATTTGGTGTTTTGGATTTTACATGCTCTGTACTATGACATTGGGCATCGGCCTTGGCAGACGACGTTGCTGGCATTTCATCGTCTCGGCCATGACTAGTGGCAGCAGCTTCAGCACGAGGTGGAAGTGGATCTTGATCTTTCCCTAATTTTGGAACCTCAACATTTTTGTTCTCCATATTTTAATAGGCACAACTAAAAGGCACCTCAGGTAAACAATGGAGATGGATGGATACTAGTATACTTATGGATGGACGAGCGACTGCCGACACAGAGGTAGCTACAGCCGTGGACTACCGTACTGTGTCTGCTGCTAATATAGACTGGATGATAATGAGATGAAATCAATATATATATATATATATAATATCACACTAGTACTGCAGCCGGACAGGTAGATATATTTATTATGTAATGACTGATGACGGACCTGCTGGACACTGTCAGCTCAGCAGCACCGCAGACTGCTACAGTAAGCTACTATAGTAGTATGTATAAAGAAGAAAGAAAAAAAAAACCACGGGTAGGTGGTATACAATTATGGATGGACGAGCTACTGCCGACACAGAGGTAGCTACAGCCGTGGACTACCGTACTGTGTCTGCTGCTAATATAGACTGGATGATAATGAGATGAAATCAATATATATATATATATATATATAATATCACACTAGTACTGCAGCCGGACAGGTAGATATATTTATTATGTAATGACTGATGACGGACCTGCTGGACACTGTCAGCTCAGCAGCACCGCAGACTGCTACAGTAAGCTACTATAGTAGTATGTATAAAGAAGAAAGAAAAAAAAAAACCACGGGTAGGTGGTATACAATTATGGATGGACGAGCGACTGCCGACACAGAGGTAGCTACAGCCGTGGACTACCATACTGTGTCTGCTGCTAATATAGACTGGATGATAATGAGATGAAATCAATATATATATATATATAATATCACACTAGTACTGCAGCCGGACAGGTAGATATATTTATTATTTAATGACTGATGACGGACCTGCTGGACACTGTCAGCTCAGCAGCACCGCAGACTGCTACAGTAAGCTACTATAGTAGTATGTATAAAGAAGAAAGAAAACAAAACAAAACACGGGTAGGTGGTATACAATTATGGATGGACGAGCGACTGCCGACACAGAGGTAGCTACAGCCGTGGACTACCGTACTGTGTCTGCTGCTAATATAGACTGGATGATAATGAGATGAAATCAATATATATATATATAATATCACACTAGTACTGCAGCCGGACAGGTAGATATATTTATTATGTAATGACTGATGACGGACCTGCTGGACACTGTCAGCTCAGCAGCACCGCAGACTGCTACAGTAAGCTACTATAGTAGTATGTATAAAGAAGAAAGAAAAAAAAAACCACGGGTAGGTGGTATACAATTATGGATGGACGAGCGACTGCCGACACAGAGGTAGCTACAGCCGTGGACTACCGTACTGTGTCTGCTGCTAATATAGACTGGATGATAATGAGATGAAATCAATATATATATATATATATATATAATATCACTAGTACTGCAGCCGGACAGGTATATATATTTATTATGTAATGACTGATGACGGACCTGCTGGACACTGTCAGCTCAGCAGCACCGCAGACTGCTACAGTAAGCTACTATAGTAGTATGTATAAAGAAGAAGAAAGAAAGAAAAAAAAACGGGTAGGTGGTATACAATATTATATATATATTATATACAATTATATATATATATATATATATTAAACTGGTGGTGATTATTAAACTGGTGGTCAGGTCACTGGTCACACTATCAGCAACTTGCAAGTAGTACTCCTAAGCAGACAATCACAATATATATTATACTGGTGGTCAGTGTGGTCACAATGGCAGTGTTGTACTCCTGAGTCCTGCTCTCAGACTCTAACTGCTCCCCACTGTCAGTGTCTCCCCCACAAGTCAGATATACATTATACAGTCACACTATCTATCTATCACTTCAGCAAGTAGTAGTACTCCTCCTAATGCTCCCCAAAATTACTACTGTGTCTCTCTCTACTCTAGTCTCACTCTCTTCTTTATAAACGGAGAGGACGCCAGCCACGTCCTCTCCCTATGAATCTCAATGCACGTGTGAAAATGGCGGCGACGCGCGGCTCCTTATATAGAATCCGAGTCTCGCGATAGAATCCGAGCCTCGCGAGAATCCGACAGCGGGATGATGACATTCGGGCGCGCTCGGGTTAACCGAGCAAGGCGGGAAGATCCGAGTCGCTCGGCCCCGTGTAAAAAAAAATGAAGTTCGGGCGGGTTCGGATTCCGAGGAACCAAACCCGCTCATCTCTAGTTTACAAGCGAAAATCGTGAAATTTTACATATGAGCGTATTAATACACGGCGGAGGCAACTAAAACAATTAGAAGTCCCTAGCACCCTGGGGGGAAGTATATCAGGAGTCAGCATAACTCCAGAATTGCTGGAGCAATGTACTCAAAAATTGGTACATATATAAAAAGTAATTGTGAAACATGCAATATCACAAGAGAGCGCTAGGTATATATATGCCTTACAATCTGGCAACAAACACTGTGGGGGGAAGACACCCCTAGCACCCCTAGGGGTGACACAGCAGCACTGAGTATTTTAGCAGACAGCATAACTCTGGAGTGCCTGCAGCAATTTACAACAAACTTGGGACACATATGACTTTTACTCTGGAAACAAACACTGTGGGGATCAGACACCCCTAGGACACCTAGGGGTGGTACAGCAGCACAGAGTATGTCAGCAGACAGCAGAACTGTGGAAGGCCTTGAGCAATTTACACCAAACTTAGTACACATCTGATTTACAATCTGGGAACAGGGTTTACACACCCCTAGCACCCCTAGGGGTGGGACAGCAGCACAGAGTATTTCAGGAAACAGCATAACTCCAGAATGCCTGGACCAATTTACAACAAACTTGATATACATATGTCTTACAAGCTGGAAACAAACACTGTGGGGGTAAGACACCCCTAGCACCCCTAGGGGTGAGGCAGCAGCACAGAGTTTTTCAGCAGACAGCATAACTCTGGAATGCCTGGAGCAATTTACACCAAACTTGCTACACATATGACTTACACTCTGGGAGCAAACACTGTGGGGGTAACACACCACTAGCACCCCTAAGGGTGGGCCAGCAGCACAGACTATATCAGGACATGCATGATATGTCAGTGACGACAGGGCTGAATGTGACATGATGTGAGGAGGGGAATGCAGGTAGCACAAACCCACACACTGACAGTTATATAGTGAAAGTAGCACGGTCCCCCAGCAGCACAGAGTATATCAGGAGATACATAATGTGCTGCGCTGTATAAGAAACTAGAGATGAGCGGGTTCGGTTCCTCTGAATCCGAACCCGCCCGAACTTCAGTTTTTTTTACACGGGGCCGAGCGACTCGGATCTTCCCGCCTTGCTCGGTTAACCCGAGCGCGCACGAACGTCATCATCACACTGTCGGATTCTCGCGAGGCTCGGATTCTATCGCGAGACTCGGATTCTATATAAGGAGCCGCGCGTCGCCGCCATTTTCACACGTGCATTGAGATTGATAGGGAGAGGACGTGGCTGGCGTCATCTCCATTTAGAAATTAAAATAGGAGAGTGAGAGTGAGACACGTTCATTACTATACTTACTGGAGCTTAGGAGGAGTTATTATATTATACTACTAGTGACTGATGACCAGTGACCTGACCACCAGTGCAGTTTTATAATTTATTAATATTTAAATAATAATCCGTTCTGTTCTTGTTCTCTGCCTGAAAAAAACGATACACAGCTTAATTGTGGGGGAGACTGCGGAGCAGTTATAGGTTATAGCAGGAGCCAGGAGTACATATTAAACAGTGCACACTTTTGCTGCCAGAGAGAGACTAGTGCCACTGCCAGTGTGACTGACCACTGTGACCAGTGACCTGACCACACTGACCACCAGTACTATAGTACTATATTTATTGATTGTCTGCCTGAAAAAGTACACTCGTCGTGGACTCGTGTGACTTGTGTGGTGTTTTTTTCTTCTTTAAAAAACTCATTCTGCTGACAGACAGTGTCCAGCAGGTCCGTCATTAATATCTGACTGTGCTCACACAGCTTAATTGTGGGGGAGACTGGGGAGCAGTTATAGGTTATAGCAGGAGCCAGGAGTACATATTAAACAGTGCACACTTTTGCTGCCAGAGAGAGACTAGTGCCACTGCCAGTGTGACTGACCACTGTGACCAGTGACCTGACCACACTGACCACCAGTACTATAGTACTATATTTATTGATTGTCTGCCTGAAAAAGTACACTCGTCGTGGACTCGTGTGACTTGTGTGGTGTTTTTTTCTTCTTTAAAAATCTCATTCTGCTGACAGACAGTGTCCAGCAGGTCCGTCATTAATATCTGACTGTGCTCACACAGCTTAATTGTGGGGGAGACTGGGGAGCAGTTATAGGTTATAGCAGGAGCCAGGAGTACATATTAAACAGTGCACACTTTTGCTGCCAGAGAGAGACTAGTGCCACTGCCAGTGTGACTGACCACTGTGACCAGTGACCTGACCACACTGACCACCAGTACTATAGTACTATATTTATTGATTGTCTGCCTGAAAAAGTACACTCGTCGTGGACTCGTGTGACTTGTGTGGTGTTTTTTTCTTCTATAAAAAACTCATTCTGCTGACAGACAGTGTCCAGCAGGTCCGTCATTATATAATATTATATACCTGTCCGGCTGCAGTAGTGATATATTTTTTATATCATTATTTATCATCCAGTCTATACTAGCAGCAGACACAGTACGGTAGTTCACGGCTGTAGCTACCTCTGTGTCGGCACTCGGCAGTCCATCCATAATTGTATACCACCTACCCGTGGTTTTTTTTTTCTTTCTTCTTTATACATACTACATCTCATTATCAACCAGTCTATATTAGCAGCTAGTATCTAGCTAGTATTATTAGCTAGTACTATTATTATTAGCTAGTATTAGTACTAGTATTATTAGCTAGTACTAGTATCCATCCATCTCCATTGTTTACCTGAGGTGCCTTTTAGTTGTGCCTATTAAAATATGGAGAACAAAAATGTTGAGGTTCCAAAATTAGGGAAAGATCAAGATCCACTTCCACCTCGTGCTGAAGCTGCTGCCACTAGTCATGGCCGAGACGATGAAATGCCAGCAACGTCGTCTGCCAAGGCCGATGCCCAATGGCATAGTACAGAGCATGTCAAATCCAAAACACCAAATATCAGTAAAAAAAGGACTCCAAAACCTAAAATAAAATTGTCGGAGGAGAAGCGTAAACTTGCCAATATGCCATTTACCACACGGAGTGGCAAGGAACGGCTGAGGCCCTGGCCTATGTTCATGGCTAGTGGTTCAGCTTCACATGAGGATGGAAGCACTCAGCCTCCCGCTAGAAAAATGAAAAGACTCAAGCTGGCAAAAGCAGTAGCACCGCAAAGAACTGTGCGTTCTTCGAAATCCCAAATCCACAAGGAGAGTCCAATTGTGTCGGTTGCGATGCCTGACCTTCCCAACACTGGACGTGAAGAGCATGCGCCTTCCACCATTTGCACGCCCCCTGCAAGTGCTGGAAGGAGCACCCGCAGTTGTTAGGCGCCGGGGTCCGCTCGGCCGTGCGGCCCGGCGCCTAGCAACCAGGGACGCCGTGCGCGTTCAGCCGCCGGCTCCCTGGCAACGCTAAGACGCCGGGCGCACGGAGCCGCTCTGACCTTAGCAACGGGGACGCCACGTTCAGCCGCGTTCCCCGTTGCTGGGTCTATTCTCATTACCCTGATTATGTGCTGGCCGTGCAGCATGCAAGCTGCACGGCATTTCCATATGATTGTCCTGTCTGGATCCTGATTGGAGGGTGCCTGAATAAAGGCACCCTCAGGACTTCTTACAGACGCCGGTGATAGCTTCCTGTTTGCCTGTGTCTGCTGCAGAGAGTTCCCAGTCCCGGTCTTTTCGGTTGTTCCTGTCCTCAGAGATCCTGTACTCGGAAGTTACCATCTGTTCCTGGAGTCTGACCGAGCACCTTTAACATCTGGTGGTGTTCGTGAGTCACGGCGCAGCCGTGTGTTGCGGCTTGTCCGCTTCTGTTTATTATTTTGTTTAATTGTGTTCTGGAGCTTTGCGGAGGATTCCGCTTCCACAGATCCACTCTGGTGTCCGGCGGTGCCGGATAGGAGTGTCGGATCAGTGGATCCTTGGTTGTCCTTTTTCCTGGCGGCTAGTCCGCACATACCTTTTGATTTAGTTAGTTAGCTTGTAACCCCTGGCCTGGTTGCTTAGTCAGAGGGCCCCTTGTTATCACCCTGTCTCGGACTTCCCCTTGTCTCCCATTAAGACCTGCGGGGGCATCGGGGTTGGGCAGACATAATCCGCCCTTCGAACGCGGCTGCCATGGGCTCAAGCAACCATAGTCTTGCAGGGGATTTCTGATAACACGGGCGAGACAACGGAGTTAGGGCGCCAGGGGTTACTAGGCTATCCAGCTCCCACAACCAGCTTATTTTCCTGTACTCAGATCCCTGCCATAAGATCTCCTCCGGTCTGGAGTACAGGAATCATAACATTATCACCGGCCAACAAAAGAAAAGATTTAACTTACAGTAAATTTTTTCACTTTTTAGTTGGGAGATTTTTGTCGGCCTTATGAATCCCACCGGTGTTGGGCCAAACCCTGGCCAGCTTCTTGTTAGTCAGATTCAGGAACTTACTCAGATGGTTCAGGATCTGTCCCTCCGGGTGAGGTCACAGGAAGATCTGTTACGGACTTCCCCGAGGGTCATCCCTGAACCAAAAATGCATCTGCCTGACCGTTTTTCTGGGGATAGAAAACAGTTTTTTAATTTTAAAGAATCTTGCAAACTGTATTTTCGTTTAAGACCAGTTACCTCAGGTACAGAGGCTCAGCGGGTTGGGATTATTATTTCTCTACTTCAGGGGGATCCTCAGACCTGGGCTTTTGGTTTAAAGACAGACGATCCGGCCTTATCGTCTGTAGACGCCTTTTTAAAATCTTTAGGGCTATTGTATGACGACCCTGATAGAGAGGCGTCCGCAGAAAGTCAGTTGCGTGCTCTTAGACAGGGTAGGAATCCCGCAGAGAATTATTGTACGGAGTTTCGCCGTTGGTCGAACGACTGTGGCTGGAATGACCCAGCCCTGCGCAGTCAGTTTCGCCTCGGCTTATCGGAATCTATAAAAGACAGTCTCCTCCAGTATCCCGCTCCTGAGACCCTCGATAACCTCATGGAGCTATCTATTAAAATAGATCGTCGGCTCAGAGAGCGGAGGGCTGAAAAAGGGGCATCTGTCGGGTCCTCTCCCTGGGTTCCTTCCATTCCTGTAGACATAGAGGAGCCTATGCAGATTGGTCTCTCCAAATTGTCTCCGGAAGAAAGAACCAGGAGGCAAAATTATGGTCTGTGTTTATACTGCGGAGGTAAGGGACATTTTGCCCGTAGTTGTCCAAACAAGTTGGGAAACTTCCTGACCAAGTGAATTGTGAGGGGGTTCACTTTGGTCTGCAGCTCATCTCCTCAAATAATTCACTGTTGGTTCCTGCTAAAGTTTCCTATGGCAGCCTCTGTTCCTCGGTCTCTGCTTTTGTGGACAGTGGAGCTGCAGGAAACTTTATGGATTTAACATGGGCCAAGGCCTTAGGTATTCCTCAGCTAACCTTAGGTAGGTGTATCACCATGCATGGTTTAGATGGGAGTCCTTTATCCAATGGGGTTATTTCTCTATGTACACCTCCTGTTTTGCTCTCGGTGGGAGCTCTGCATTCTGAAAAAATTGAGTTTTTCCTTACCCATTGTCCAGCAGTTCCTGTGGTTCTGGGTCATCCTTGGCTGGCCTTTCATAATCCCGTCATTGATTGGCAGTCTGGGGAGATCCTACAATGGGGTACCATCTGTGATAAAGAATGTATTACGCTTCCTATCCGAGTAGCTGCCGCCAGTTCCACACATATTCCTGGGGAATACCAGGATTTTGTTGATGTGTTTTCCAAGGGCAATGCGGATATTTTGCCTCCCCATAGGCCTTATGATTGTGCCATTGAGTTAATCCCTGGTGCCACGTTGCCTAAAGGAAGGTTATATGCATTGTCTGGTCCTGAAACTGTGGCCATGAATGAGTATGTGAAAGAAAGCCTTGGGAAAGGGTTTATCAGGCCATCTAAATCCCCTTTAAGTGCAGGTTTCTTCTTCGTAGAGAAGAAGGATGGTTCACTCAGACCCTGCATTGACTTTAGAGCTTTGAATAAAATCTCAGTAAAGAATACTTACCCTCTGCCGCTGATCTCTGTCCTCTTTGATCAGCTACGTTCGGCTGTTATTTTTTCTAAGATTGATCTTAGAGGAGCATATAACCTCATCAGAATCAGGTCAGGGGATGAGTGGAAAACGGCATTTAGTACTCAGTCGGGCCACTATGAGTATCTGGTCATGCCATTCGGCCTATCTAACGCTCCGGCAGTTTTCCAGGATCTCATTAATGATGTGCTCCGTGAGTTTCTGGGAAGATTCGTCGTGGTCTATTTAGACGATATTTTGATATATTCTGACTCCGTGGAACAACATGTTACCCAGGTGCGTCAGGTGCTAAAGAGATTACGTGAAAATCACTTATATGCCAAGCTGGAGAAGTGTGAATTTCATGTCACGGAAGTATCCTTTTTAGGGTACATTATTTCCCCTCAGGGATTCCGAATGGAACCAAAAAAGCTCCAAGCCATCCTTAGTTGGGCGCAACCCACCAATTTAAAAGCAATTCAGCGCTTTTTAGGGTTTGCAAACTACTATAGAAGATTTATTCACTCTTTCTCTGACCTAGTTGCTCCCATTGTGGCACTTACTAAGAAGGGAGCAGATCCTACCAATTGGTCATGTAAAGCGGAGTTATCTTTTCAGGCCTTAAAACAAGCCTTTGTCTCAGCCCCTGTCCTTAGACATCCCAACCCAGAATTACCTTTCATTATTGAGGTGGATGCCTCGGAGGTTGGAGTAGGGGCTATCCTTTCTCAGAAGGATCCAGATTCCCTTGAGTTACATCCTTGTGCCTTTATGTCCAGGAAATTCTCATCTGCAGAATCCAACTACGATGTTGGTAACCGGGAATTGCTGGCTATTAAATGGGCTTTCGAGGAGTGGAGACATTGGCTTGAAGGAGCTACCCACACCATTTCAGTTTTGACTGATCACAAAAATCTTCAATACATTGAATCGGCTAAACGACTGAATGCTCGACAGGCTCGTTGGGCTTTATTTTTTACTCGTTTCAAATTCATTATCACCTTCAGACCAGGTTCCAAGAATACCAAGGCAGATGCCCTGTCACGCAGTTTCCTTCCGGTTCAAGACAACAGTCCTGTTACTCCCATACTTCCGCCTTCAGTCATTCAGGCAGGTCTCACACAGGATGTATTTTCCCAATTAAAGCTGCTTCAACATCAAGCTCCGGGAAATACTCCTGCTAGTCGTCTTTTTGTTCCTGAGTTTTTGAGAGCAACTGTTTTGGCGGAATTTCATGATAGCAAAGTTGCAGGGCATCCGGGAATCGCTAAGACTTTGGAATTAGTATCCCGCTCAGTATGGTGGCCTGGTCTTTCCAAAGACATTAAAGAGTTTGTTTTTTCGTGTCAGGTCTGTGCACAGCATAAAGTTCCCCGTTCTTTGCCTATTGGTCAACTTATGCCCTTGAAAGTTCCTCTTA
Source organism: Pseudophryne corroboree (assembly GCF_028390025.1). Classification (NCBI taxonomy): domain Eukaryota; kingdom Metazoa; phylum Chordata; class Amphibia; order Anura; family Myobatrachidae; genus Pseudophryne; species Pseudophryne corroboree. Next base: position 55,627,707 of record NC_086444.1, on the reverse strand, counting down.
GGCCATGGTCGCATATCTCCATGGATTTTGTGGTGGATCTCCCTCTGTCAGCCGGATGCCGAGTCATATGGGTGGTAGTGGACCGTTTTAGCAAGATGGCCCATTTTATTGCTCTTCCCCGATTGCCGTCTGCCCAGGGATTGGCAGTCTTGTTCCTCCGTCATGTTTTCAGACTCCATGGGTTACCCACTGATATTGTTTCTGACAGGGGTCCACAATTCATTGCGCAATTTTGGAAGTCTTTTTGTGCTTCATTAAAGATGAAATTATCATTAACCTCCGGCTATCATCCACAATCCAATGGACAGACTGAGCGAGTTAACCAATCTCTAAAACAATATTTGCGTTTGTACTCGGCCAAACTCCAAAATGACTGGTCTGAGTTTCTTCCATTGGCGGAGTTTGCTTATAATAATGCCTGTCATTCCTCCACCAATGTGTCTCCATTTTTTGCAGTTTTTGGTTTCCACCCCAGAGCTAATTCATTTTTTCAACATTCCTCTGTCTCCTCTCTGGCCCTGACCTCTCATCTTAAACTTATTTGGAAAAAAGTGCACCTGGCTCTCAGAAAAGCAGCTTTCCGGGAAATTTTTTTTTCTGACAGGCTCCGGCGGCCGTGCACTTTTAAAGTAGGAGACAGGGTGTGGTTGTCGACTCGCAACATCAAACTTCGACAAACCTCAGCCAGATTGGGTCCTAGATATATTGGACCATTTCTCATTATCAAAAAAGTCAATCCAGTTGCTTTCCGGTTACGTTTACCAAAAACTTTATGGATCGGAAATACCTTCCATTGCTCATTGCTTAAACCATATGTTTCGTCCAGCAGATTTCCTCGTAAAAAATCTCAGGGGAGATCACCAGTTAATGTACAGGGTCAGCAAGAGTTCTTGGTTGAGAAGGTTCTCGATTCCAAGTTGTCCCGGGGTCGGCTTTATTTTTTGGTGCATTGGAGAGGTTATGGGCCAGAGGAAAGGTCGTGGGTCCTGGATGAAGACCTTCATGCCCCAAAGCTCAAAAGGGCATTTTTTCGTGAATTTCCTCGGAAACCTGGCTTTAGGGGTTCCTTGACCCCTCCTCAAGGGGGGGGGGTACTGTTAGGCGCCGGGGTCCGCTCGGCCGTGCGGCCCGGCGCCTAGCAACCAGGGACGCCGTGCGCGTTCAGCCGCCGGCTCCCTGGCAACGCTAAGACGCCGGGCGCACGGAGCCGCTCTGACCTTAGCAACGGGGACGCCACGTTCAGCCGCGTTCCCCGTTGCTGGGTCTATTCTCATTACCCTGATTATGTGCTGGCCGTGCAGCATGCAAGCTGCACGGCATTTCCATATGATTGTCCTGTCTGGATCCTGATTGGAGGGTGCCTGAATAAAGGCACCCTCAGGACTTCTTACAGACGCCGGTGATAGCTTCCTGTTTGCCTGTGTCTGCTGCAGAGAGTTCCCAGTCCCGGTCTTTTCGGTTGTTCCTGTCCTCAGAGATCCTGTACTCGGAAGTTACCATCTGTTCCTGGAGTCTGACCGAGCACCTTTAACATCTGGTGGTGTTCGTGAGTCACGGCGCAGCCGTGTGTTGCGGCTTGTCCGCTTCTGTTTATTATTTTGTTTAATTGTGTTCTGGAGCTTTGCGGAGGATTCCGCTTCCACAGATCCACTCTGGTGTCCGGCGGTGCCGGATAGGAGTGTCGGATCAGTGGATCCTTGGTTGTCCTTTTTCCTGGCGGCTAGTCCGCACATACCTTTTGATTTAGTTAGTTAGCTTGTAACCCCTGGCCTGGTTGCTTAGTCAGAGGGCCCCTTGTTATCACCCTGTCTCGGACTTCCCCTTGTCTCCCATTAAGACCTGCGGGGGCATCGGGGTTGGGCAGACATAATCCGCCCTTCGAACGCGGCTGCCATGGGCTCAAGCAACCATAGTCTCGCAGGGGATTTCTGATAACACGGGCGAGACAACGGAGTTAGGGCGCCAGGGGCTACTAGGCTATCCAGCTCCCACAACCAGCTTATTTTCCTGTACTCAGATCCCTGCCATAAGATCTCCTCCGGTCTGGAGTACAGGAATCATAACAGCAGTCCAGTTCCTGATAGTCAGATTGAAGATGTCAGTGTTGAAGTACACCAGGATGAGGAGGATATGGGTGTTGCTGGCGCTGGGGAGGAAATTGACAAGGAGGATTCTGATGGTGAGGTGGTTTGTTTAAGTCAGGCACCCGGGGAGACACCTGTTGTCCGTGGGAGGAATATGGCCGTTGACATGCCTGGTGAAAATACCAAAAAAATCAGCTCTTCGGTGTGGAGGTATTTCAACAGAAATGCGGACAACAGGTGTCAAGCCGTGTGTTGCCTTTGTCAAGCTGTAATAAGTAGGGGTAAGGACGTTAACCACCTCGGAACATCCTCCCTTATACGTCACCTGCAGCGCATTCATAATAAGTCAGTGACAAGTTCAAAAACTTTGGGTGACAGCGGAAGCAGTCCACTGACCAGTAAATCCCTTCCTCTTGTAACCAAGCTCCCGCAAACCACCCCACCAACTCCCTCAGTGTCAATTTCCTCCTTCCCCAGGAATGCCAATAGTCCTGCAGGCCATGTCACTGGCAATTCTGACGATTCCTCTCCTGCCTGGGATTCCTCCGATGCATCCTTGCGTGTAACGCCTACTGCTGCTGGCGCTGCTGTTGTTGCTGCTGGGAGTCGATGGTCATCCCAGAGGGGAAGTCGTAAGCCCACTTGTACTACTTCCAGTAAACAATTGACTGTCCAACAGTCCTTTGCGAGGAAGATGAAATATCACAGCAGTCATCCTGCTGCAAAGCGGATAACTGAGGCCTTGACAACTATGTTGGTGTTAGACGTGCGTCCGGTATCCGCCGTTAGTTCACAGGGAACTAGACAATTTATTGAGGCAGTGTGCCCCCGTTAACAAATACCATCTAGGTTCCACTTCTCTAGGCAGGCGATACCGAGAATGTACACGGACGTCAGAAAAAGACTCACCAGTGTCCTAAAAAATGCAGTTGTACCCAATGTCCACTTAACCACGGACATGTGGACAAGTGGAGCAGGGCAGGGTCAGGACTATATGACTGTGACAGCCCACTGGGTAGATGTATGGACTCCCGCCGCAAGAACAGCAGCGGCGGCACCAGTAGCAGCATCTCGCAAACGCCAACTCTTTCCTAGGCAGGCTACGCTTTGTATCACCGGTTTCCAGAATACGCACACAGCTGAAAACCTCTTACGGCAACTGAGGAAGATCATCGCGGAATGGCTTACCCCAATTGGACTCTCCTGTGGATTTGTGGCATCGGACAACGCCAGCAATATTGTGTGTGCATTAAATATGGGCAAATTCCAGCACGTCCCATGTTTTGCACATACCTTGAATTTGGTGGTGCAGAATTTTTTAAAAAAACGACAGGGGCGTGCAAGAGATGCTGTCGGTGGCCAGAAGAATTGCGGGACACTTTCGGCGTACAGGCACCACGTACAGAAGACTGGAGCAACACCAAAAACGCCTGAACCTGCCCTGCCATCATCTGAAGCAAGAAGTGGTAACGAGGTGGAATTCAACCCTCTATATGCTTCAGAGGTTGGAGGAGCAGCAAAAGGCCATTCAAGCCTATACATCTGACCACGATATAGGAGGTGGAATGCACCTGTCTCAAGCGCAGTGGAGAATGATTTCAACGTTGTGCAAGGTTCTGATGCCCTTTGAACTTGCCACACGTGAAGTCAGTTCAGACACTGCCAGCCTGAGTCAGGTCATTCCCCTCATCAGGCTTTTGCAGAAGAAGCTGGAGACATTGAAGGAGGAGCTAACACGGAGCGATTCCGCTAGGCATGTGGGACTTGTGGATGGAGCCCTTAATTCGCTTAACCAGGATTCACGGGTGGTCAATCTGTTGAAATCAGAGCACTACATTTTGGCCACCGTGCTCGATCCTAGATTTAAAACCTACCTTGGATCTCTCTTTCCGGCAGACACAAGTCTGCTGGGGTTGAAAGACCTGCTGGTGAGAAAATTGTCAAGTCAAGCGGAATGCGACTTGTCAACATCTCCTCCTTCACATTCTCCCGCAACTGGGGGTGCGAGGAAAAGGCTCAGAATTCCGAGCCCACCCGCTGGCGGTGATGCAGGGCAGTCTGGAGCGACTGCTGATGCTGACATCTGGTCCGGACTGAAGGACCTGACAACAATTACGGACATGTCGTCTACTGTCACTGCATATGATTCTCTCACCATTGAAAGAATGGTGGAGGATTATATGAGTGACCGCATCCAAGTAGGCACGTCACACAGTCCGTACTTATACTGGCAGGAAAAAGAGGCAATTTGGAGGCCCTTGCACAAACTGGCTTTATTCTACCTAAGTTGCCCTCCCACAAGTGTGTACTCCGAAAGAGTGTTTAGTGCCGCCGCTCACCTTGTCAGCAATCGGCGTACGAGGTTACATCCAGAAAATGTGGAGAAGATGATGTTCATTAAAATGAATTATAATCAATTCCTCCGCAGAGACATTGACCAGCAGCAATTGCCTCCACAAAGTACACAGGGAGCTGAGATGGTGGATTCCAGTGGGGACAAATTGATAATCTGTGAGGAGGGGGATGTACACGGTGATATATCGGAGGATGATGATGAGGTGGACATCTTGCCTCTGTAGAGCCAGTTTGTGCAAGGAGAGATTAATTGCTTCTTTTTTGGTGGGGGTCCAAACCAACCCGTCATATCAGTCACAGTCGTGTGGCAGACCCTGTCACTGAAATGATGGGTTGGTTAAAGTGTGCATGTCCTGTTTATACAACATAAGGGTGGGTGGGAGGGCCCAAGGACAATTCCATCTTGCACCTCTTTTTTCTTTAATTTTTCTTTGCGTCATGTGCTGTTTGGGGAGGGTTTTTTGGAAGGGACATCCTGCGTGACACTGCAGTGCCACTCCTAGATGGGCCCGGTGTTTGTGTCGGCCACTAGGGTCGCTTATCTTACTCACACAGTCAGCTACCTCATTGCGCCTCTTTTTTTCTTTGCGTCATGTGCTGTTTGGGGAGGGTTTTTTGGAAGGGACATCCTGCGTGACACTGCAGTGCCACTCCTAGATGGGCCCGGTGTTTGTGTCGGCCACTAGGGTCGCTTATCTTACTCACACAGTCAGCTACCTCATTGCGCCTCTTTTTTTCTTTGCGTCATGTGCTGTTTGGGGAGGGTTTTTTGGAAGGGACATCCTGCGTGACACTGCAGTGCCACTCCTAGATGGGCCCGGTGTTTGTGTCGGCCACTAGGGTCGCTTATCTTACTCACACAGTCAGCTACCTCATTGCGCCTCTTTTTTTCTTTGCGTCATGTGCTGTTTGGGGAGGGTTTTTTGGAAGGGACATCCTGCGTGACACTGCAGTGCCACTCCTAGATGGGCCCAGTGTTTGTGTCGGCCACTAGGGTCGCCCAGCTTAGTCATCCAGCGACCTAGGTGCAAATTTTAGGACTAAAAATAATATTGTGAGGTGTGAGGTATTCAGAATAGACTGAAAATGAGTGTAAATTATGGTTTTTGAGGTTAATAATACTTTGGGATCAAAATGACCCCTAAATTCTATGATTTAAGCTGTTTTTTAGTGTTTTTTAAAAAAAAACACCCTAATCCAAAACACACCCGAATCCGACAAAAAATATTCGGTGAGGTTTTGCCAAAACGCGTTCGAACCCAAAACACGGCCGCGGAACCGAACCCAAAACCAAAACACAAAACCCGAAAAATTTCCGGCGCTCATCTCTATAAGAAACTGTAAAAAAATCGATAATTTCACAGGGGCACTGACATGATGTGAGGAGGGGAATGGAGGCAGCAGGAAGCCACAGACTGAGAGTTGTATAGTGGGAAGAGCAGGGTCCCTTGTGGGACCAAAAAGGGATCCGGTCGCTACACAAAGTGCGTCAGGGAAGCAAGATATGCCTATATACTAGATCTCCAACCAACGTAAATTACCATCGTCATCCCGTAGCGAAGCACGGGTATTCAGCTATCTACAATGTTATTTATACTGTGTGTTTAATATTTACATTTATTTTTGTAAACAGACATTCCTAAAATCCCGGGCAATGCCGGGTACTCCAGCTAGTATCATGTAAATCGGGTGCAATTCTTGGAGTTAATGATAAGGATTGTTGCATCTTTGTTCTGGACGCATCCATAAAATAGAATTAAGCAGGTGCAAAGTACCTGGCTACCAAGGATTAGATTTGTCCCCGAGAAGGTGTGTCCATAATCCTTACAATGGGCTCCGGTATTAAAAAGGGGCGTGGCCACACCCTCAGTACACGGAACTGATTAATCTTCTGTCAGCCCCACCTCATCTATTTCCACTACATAAACAGACTTGAATTGTGAAATAGCACAGAGCTGGCAGTCATTAGATATACCCTAGTACTATTCATTTAAAATAATCTGCTTTGTGGCTTTGTGAGAGAACAGCCAATTAATTCACTAGGAACTTGTGACATTTCTGAGGCATGAGGCCAGGGGCATAGTGAGGGTGGAGCAAGTGGAGCTTGAGGGGCAGTAAAGTCACACAGATAGGCATACCATATATGTGTATTTTATCTGTGTGTGTATGTGTGTGTGTGTTTACTGTTTATGTATGTCTGTGTGTATTGTGTGTTTATGTATGTATATCTGTGTGTATATTTGTGTGTTTTTATGTGTGTGTATATGTGTGTGTTTAATGTATGTCTGTTCCTAAATATGTGTGTGTGTGTGTGTGTGTGTGTGTGTGTGTGTGTGTGTGTGTGTGTGTGTGTGTGTGTGTGTGTGTGTGTGTGTGTGTGTGTGTGTGGTGGTGGTGGCTGAGGGCACTGTGACATGACCCTGCTCCGGGTGTCATGTCTCCACGCTACGCCTCTGCATGAGGCAAAGTGTGCCTTATGCTTGAGTGATGTTACTAGATTTTAGTGAATTGATTGACTACAATCTCATGAATATTGGGGGTAATTCTGAGTTGATCGCACCAGCAAGTTTGTTAGCAATTGGGCAAAACCATGTGCACTGCAGGGGAGGCAGATATAACATGTGCAGAGAGAGTTAGATTTGGGTGGGTTATTTTGTTTCTGTGCAGGGTAAATACTGGCTGCTTTATTTTTACACTGCAATTTAGATTTCAAATCTAACTCTCTCTGCACATGTTATATCTGCCCCCCCCCCCCCCCCTGCAGTGCACATGGTTTTGCCCATCTGCTAACAAATTTGCTGTTGCAATCAAGTCAGAATTAGGCCCACTGTTTCAGTCCAGAACAGCTGCGTTTCTAGAGAAGAGGAGGCCGGTGTGCAGGATCCGTCTAGGCCCCATCCTCTCTAGCTGGCAGCGGTGTATTTCTGGGCACTAGCGCTGTCCCAGAGCCTAAAGTGCATGTGCAAATCACCGGGAAATTGGCGCGTCAGCCATTTTCCCAGTGATTTTCCTACTGTGCATGCACGAATCAGCGGGAAAATGGCGCCGCCCCACTGATTTCAGCAGCGCTGCTGCTGCGCTGCGGGATGGCGGAGGGTAAGTATTTTAATTAATGGGTGCACGGTGTGCAGTATGGGCTCCCCTGCACTGCACCCATTATAAATACTCCAGTGGTCCAGGAAATGGCTGTCTTACCTGTGCGTTCTTGACAGATACACTTTAAGGCAGTGGTTCAAAACTTGGTCCTCATTCCAGGTTTTAAGGATATTCGTGCTTTTATCCATCTATGCTCAAGCATGGATATCGTTAAAACCTGTACTGTTAAGGGTGCCTTGAGGACCGCATTTTGTAACCACTGCATTAATGAATGCTTACGTCATGTTTCTATACTGTTTTTCACTTGGCTATTGAGTGAACAATAGCCGAGCGATAAAAAAAATCTGAAAATGATGTACGGCAAATAAATATTCGAGTTATATTTGCTCTGAGTTACAATTATTTGCTGAAATATTTATTGCTGATTTTACAAATTTAATTATGCTAGGACAAAATTAAATTATAGAATGACGAGCATATTTCATTTTAAAGCATTGCTAAATATATTTTATTAAAATTATATGATGAGTTTAGTTGTGCAATAACAAACGCATATAAGAAGCTATTTCATACATAAATCAGATTAATGAAGTAATTAGGTATCTGTATGTGATAACTGGAAAATGTATCTTAAGTCTAGGCATGAGCTTGTGATGTCAGTTAAATAGTTGGATATAAATAAGGCTTTTTAGCTTATAGAATATATTGTAATTGTTACTAGTGTGTTTGTCCCTAACCAGTCAAAATAAGCGATTCCTATTGGATAAGAATGTTAAAAATTTGTGTAGAGATTAATATATGCAATGTACAGTATACAGAGCGATTTAGATAAAATCATAAGGGCACTATTTATTAAACCAATGAATTTTTCCCCCCAGCTTAGTTTTGTGTATTTTTGCGCATAATAAAACTGCTCCCATCACGCACAATGGAGGCTGGAACTTTGGGGTCATTCCGAGTTGATCGCACGTAGCAACTTTATGCTGCTCGTGCGATCAACTTGACGCCGCCTATGGGGGAGTGTATTTTAGCATAGCAGGGCTGCGAACGCTTGTGCACACCTGCTATGCAAAAAAAGATTCCTGTAAAACAAGACCATGGTCAGAGTTACTTACCCTGTGCGACGGATCCAGCGATGCAGGTCCCGGGATTGACGTCAGACATCCGTCCTCCAAACGCCTGGACACGCCTGCGTTAGACTCACCACTCCCCGAAAACGGTGAGTATCCGCCCCGGAACACCTCCCCCTGTCAGTCTTCTTGCTGTCGCGCTAGCGATCACTTTCTTCCTTTTTCTGGTCGTTGCTCGCTGGGCAACGACGCGCATGCGCATTGCGGGAGCCGGACAGCTGCAGTCCTGACCCATTCGCACCGCTGCGACAACCATCAGCGTGCAAATGGGTCGGAATGACCCCCTTTGTCAATTAAATAAAATGCAAAATGAAAGCTTCCCTGAAGTCATTACAAAGACTGTTTCTTTAAAATTAAATTAAAATGTTTACTGAGCATGTGCTGCCTAACCGGCTCATGCGTGCGCTGCCCGACCTACTACCAGCCACCACTGAGGAACTCTTTCCAATGTGCAAAAGATTCTTACACACTTATCATTCGCTACACAAGACCCCGCCGCGACTGCTGCTCTTTGCATAACCTGTCCCGGCAGGGTGACAATATAAAACATAGGGGTCTATGGTGGTCATTCTGAGTTGTTCGTTCGCTAGCAGTTTTTATCAACCGTGCAAACGCTATGCCGCCTCCCACTGGGACTGTATTTTAGCTTAGCAGAAGTGCGAACGAAAGGATCGCAGAGCGGCTACAAAGTTTTTTTGTGCAGTTTTAGAGTAGCTCAAAACTTACTCAGCGCTTGCGATGACTTCAGACTGTTCAGTTCCTGTTTTGGCGTCACAAATACGCCCTGATTTCGCCCAGCCACGCCTGCGTTTTTCCTGGCACGCTTGCGTCTTTCTGAACACTCCCTGAAAACGGTCAGTTGACATCCAGAAACGCCCTCTTCCTGTCAACCACTCTGCGGCCAGCAGTGCGACTGAAAAACTTCGCTAGACCCTGTATGAAACGACATCGTTCGTTGCATTAGTACGACGTGCGTGCGCATTGCGCCACATACGCATGCGCAGAAGTGACTTTTTTTGCCACATCGCTGCAGAGCGAACGAAAGCAGCTAGCGATCAACTCGGAATGACCCCCTATGTACTAAGACTCGGAGAGTGATAAAGTGGAGAGAGATAAAGGGGACAATTCAGACTTGGGGGGATATTAAAATTGGCCCGGGGTGCCGGGTGATAAGTATCGGCCGGTGGGGGCTATTTAATTGGCCCCGATAAGCCGGCGCGTGCCGCGGCTTATCGGGGGTTTTGCTTCACCTGCCTCCGGCAGGCGAAGCAAAATGCCCGATAACAGTAGAGATGTGCACTTGAAATTTTTCGTGTTTTGTGTTTTGGTTTTGGGTTCGGTTCCGCGGCCGTGTTTTGGGTTCAACCGCGTTTTGGCAAAACCTCACCGAATTTTTTTTGTCGGATTCGGGTGTGTTTTGGATTCGGGTGTTTTTTTCAAAAAACCCTAAAAAACAGCTTAAATCATAGAATTTGGGGGTCATTTTGATCCCAAAGTATTATTAACCTCAAAAACCATAATTTCCACTCATTTTCAGTCTATTCTGAATACCTCACACCTCACAATATTATTTTTAGTCCTAAAATTTGCACCGAGGTAGCTGTGTGAGTAAGATAAGCGACCCTAGTGGCCGACACAAACACCGGGCCCATCTAGGAGTGGCACTGCAGTGTCACGCAGGATGGCCCTTCCAAAAAACACTCCCCAAACAGCACATGACGCAAAGAAAAAAAGAGGCGCAATGAGGTAGCTGTGTGAGTAAGATAAGCGACCCTAGTGGCCGACACAAACACCTGGCCCATCTAGGAGTGGCACTGCAGTGTCACGCAGGATGGCCCTTCCAAAAAACACTCCCCAAACAGCACATGACGCAAAGAAAAAAAGAGGCGCAATGAGGTAGCTGTGTGAGTAAGATAAGCGACCCTAGTGGCCGACACAAACACCGGGCCCATCTAGGAGTGGCACTGCAGTGTCACGCAGGATGGCCCTTCCAAAAAACACTCCCCAAACAGCACATGACGCAAAGAAAAAAAGAGGCGCAATGAGGTAGCTGTGTGAGTAAGATAAGCGACCCTAGTGGCCGACACAAACACCGGGCCCATCTAGGAGTGGCAGGATGGCCCTTCCAAAAAACACTCCCCAAACAGCACATGACGCAAAGAAAAAAAGAGGCGCAATGAGGTAGCTGTGTGAGTAAGATAAGCGACCCTAGTGGCCGACACAAACACCTGGCCCATCTAGGAGTGGCACTGCAGTGTCACGCAGGATGGCCCTTCCAAAAAACACTCCCCAAACAGCACATGACGCAAAGAAAAATTAAAGAAAAAAGAGGTGCAAGATGGAATTGTCCTTGGGCCCTCCCACCCACCCTTATGTTGTATAAACAGGACATGCACACTTTAACCAACCCATCATTTCAGTGACAGGGTCTGCCACACGACTGTGACTGAAATGACGGGTTGGTTTGGACCCCCACCGAAAAAGAAGCAATTAATCTCTCCTTGCACAAACTGGCTCTACAGAGGCAAGATGTCCACCTCATCATCATCCTCCGATATATCACCGTGTACATCCCCCTCCTCACAGATTATCAATTCGTCCCCACTGGAATCCACCATCTCAGCTCCCTGTGTACTTTGTGGAGGCAATTGCTGCTGGTCAATGTCTCCACGGAGGAATTGATTATAATTCATTTTAATGAACATCATCTTCTCCACATTTTCTGGAAGTAACCTCGTACGCCGATTGCTGACAAGGTGAGCGGCGGCACTAAACACTCTTTCGGAGTACACACTTGTGGGAGGGCAACTTAGGTAGAATAAAGCCAGTTTGTGCAAGGGCCTCCAAATTGCCTCTTTTTCCTGCCAGTTTAAGTACGGACTGTGTGACGTGCCTACTTGGATGCGGTCACTCATATAATCCTCCACCATTCTTTCAATGGGGAGAGAATCATATGCAGTGACAGTAGACGACATGTCCGTAATCGTTGACAGGTCCTTCAGTCCGGACCAGATGTCAGCATCAGCAGTCGCTCCAGACTGCCCTGCATCACCGCCAGCGGGTGGGCTCGGAATTCTGAGCCTTTTCCTCGCACCCCCGGTTGCGGGAGAATGTGAAGGAGGAGATGTTGACAGGTCGCGTTCCGCTTGACTTGACAATTTTCTCACCAGCAGGTCTTTGAACCCCAGCAGACTTGTGTCTGCCGGAAAGAGAGATCCAAGGTAGGTTTTAAATCTAGGATCGAGCACGGTGGCCAAAATGTAGTGCTCTGATTTCAACAGATTGACCACCCGTGAATCCTTGTTAAGCGAATTAAGGGCTCCATCCACAAGTCCCACATGCCTAGCGGAATCGCTCCGTGTTAGCTCCTCCTTCAATGTCTCCAGCTTCTTCTGCAAAAGCCTGATGAGGGGAATGATCTGACTCAGGCTGGCAGTGTCTGAACTGACTTCACGTGTGGCAAGTTCAAAGGGCAGCAGAACCTTGCACAACGTTGAAATCATTCTCCACTGCGCTTGAGACAGGTGCATTCCACCTCCTATATCGTGCTGAATTGTATAGGCTTGAATGGCCTTTTGCTGCTCCTCCAACCTCTGAAGCATATATAGGGTTGAATTCCACCTCGTTACCACTTCTTGCTTCAGATGATGGCAGGGCAGGTTCAGGCGTTTTTGGTGTTGCTCCAGTCTTCTGTACGTGGTGCCTGTACGCCGAAAGTGTCCCGCAATTCTTCTGGCCACCGACAGCATCTCTTGCACGCCCCTGTCGTTTTTTAAAAAATTCTGCACCACCAAATTCAAGGTATGTGCAAAACATGGGACGTGCTGGAATTTGCCCAGATTTAATGCACACACAATATTGCTGGCGTTGTCCGATGCCACAAATCCACAGGAGAGTCCAATTGGGGTAAGCCATTCCGCGATGATCTTCCTCAGTTGCCGTAAGAGGTTTTCAGCTGTGTGCGTATTCTGGAAACTGGTGATACAAAGCGTAGCCTGCCTAGGAAAGAGTTGGCGTTTGCGAGATGCTGCTACTGGTGCCGCCGCTGCTGTTCTTGCGGCGGGAGTCCATACATCTACCCAGTGGGCTGTCACAGTCATATAGTCCTGACCCTGCCCTGCTCCACTTGTCCACATGTCCGTGGTTAAGTGGACATTGGGTACAGCTGCATTTTTTAGGACACTGGTGAGTCTTTTTCTGAGGTCTGTGTACATTTTCGGTATCGCCTGCCTAGAGAAATGGAACCTAGATGGTATTTGGTACCGGGGACACAGTACCTTCAACAAGTCTCTAGTTGGCTCTGCAGTAATGATGGATACCGGAACCATGTTTCTCACCACCCAGGATGCCAAGGCCTCAGTTATCCGCTTTGCAGCAGGATGACTGCTGTGATATTTCATCTTCCTCGCAAAGGACTGTTGGACATTCAATTGCTTGGTGGAAGTAGTAAAAGTGGTCTTACGATTTCCCCTCTGGGATGACCATCGACTCCCAGCAGCAACAACAGCAGCGCCAGCAGCAGTAGGCGTTACACGCAAGGATGCATCGGAGGAATCCCAGGCAGGAGAGGAATCGTCAGAATTGCCAGTGACATGGCCTTCAGGACTATTGGCATTCCTGGGGAAGGAGGAAATTGACACTGAGGGAGTTGGTGGGGTGGTTTGCGTGAGCTTGGTTACAAGAGGAAGGGATTTACTGGTCAGTGGACTGCTTCCGCTGTCGCCCAAAGTTTTTGAACTTGTCACTGACTTATTATGAATGCGCTGCAGGTGACGTATAAGGGAGGATGTTCCGAGGTGGTTAACGTCCTTACCCCTACTTATTACAGCTTGACAAAGGCAACACACGGCTTGACAAATGTTGTCCGCATTTCTGTTGAAATACTTCCACACCGAAGAGCTGATTTTTTTTGGTATTTTCACCAGGCATGTCAACGGCCATATTCCTCCCACGGACAACAGGTGTCTCCCCGGGTGCCTGACTTAAACAAACCACCTCACCATCAGAATCCTCCTTGTCAATTTCCTCCCCAGCGCCAGCAACACCCATATCCTCCTCATCCTGGTGTACTTCAACACTGACATCTTCAATCTGACTATCAGGAACTGGACTGCGGGTGCTCCTTCCAGCACTTGCAGGGGGCGTGCAAATGGTGGAAGGCGCATGCTCTTCACGTCCAGTGTTGGAAAGGTCAGGCATCGCAACCGACACAATTGGACTCTCCTTGTGGATTTGGGATTTCGAAGAACGCACAGTTCTTTGCTGTGCTTTTGCCAGCTTGAGTCTTTTCATTTTTCTAGCGAGAGGCTGAGTGCTTCCATCCTCATGTGAAGCTGAACCACTAGCCATGAACATAGGCCAGGGCCTCAGCCGTTCCTTGCCACTCCGTGTGGTAAATGGCATATTGGCAAGTTTACGCTTCTCCTCTGACAATTTTATTTTAGATTTTTGAGTCCTTTTTTTACTGATATTTGGTGTTTTGGATTTTACATGCTCTGTACTATGACATTGGGCATCGGCCTTGGCAGACGACGTTGATGGAATTTCATCGTCTCGGCCATGACTAGTGGCAGCAGCTTCAGCACGAGGTGGAAGTCGATCTTGATCTTTCCCTATTTTTGGAACCTCAACATTTTTGTTCTCCATATTTTATTAGGCACAACTAAAAGGCACCTCAGGTAAACAATGGAGATGGATGGATACTAGTATACTTATGGATGACGAGTGACTGACGACACAGAGGTAGCTACAGCCGTGGACTACCGTACTGCGTCTGCTAGTATAGAGATGATAATGATATAAAAAATATATATATATCACTACTGCAGGTATATATAATATAATGACGGACCTGCTGGACACTGTCAGCAGACTCCTACTACTAGTATGAAGAAGATAGAAAAAAAACCCCACTACAGGTAGGTATACAATTATGGACGAGCAATGACGACACAGAGGTAGCTACAGCCGTGGACTACCGTACTGCGTCTGCTAGTATAGAGATGATAATGATATAAAAAATATATATATATCACTACTGCAGGTATATATAATATAATGACGGACCTGCTGGACACTGTCAGCAGACTCCTAAACTACTAGTATGAAGAAGATAGAAAAAAAAACCCCACCACAGGTAGGTATACAATTATGGACGAGCACTGACGACACAGAGGTAGCTACAGCCGTGGACTACCGTACTGCGTCTGCTAGTATAGAGATGATAATGATATAAAAAATATATATATATCACTACTGCAGGTATATATAATATAATGACGGACCTGCTGGACACTGTCAGCAGACTCCTAAACAACTAGTATGAAGAAGATAGAAAAAAAAACCCCACCACAGGTAGGTATACAATTATGGACGAGCACTGACGACACAGAGGTAGCTACAGCCGTGGACTACCGTACTGCGTCTGCTAGTATAGAGATGATAATGATATAAAAAATATATATATATCACTACTGCAGGTATATATAATATAATGACGGACCTGCTGGACACTGTCAGCAGACTCCTAAACTACTAGTATGAAGAAGATAGAAAAAAAAAAAACCCACCACAGGTAGGTATACAATTATGGACGAGCACTGACGACACAGAGGTAGCCACAGCCGTGGACTACCGTACTGCGTCTGCTATTATAGAGATGATAAAGATGATAGAGATGAACAAAAAAAATATAACACTACTGCAGGTAAATATTTATATAATATAATCAATGACGGACCTGCTGGACACTGTCAGCAGAATGCGTTTATAGAATTTAAAAAAAAAACACCACAGGAGTGTTTAACTTTTTCAGGCAGACAATATACTGGTGGTCACTGGTCAGTCACACTGGCAGCAAAAGTGTGCACTGTACTCCTGCTATAACTGCACCCCAGTCTCCCCCACAAATCAGCTGTGTGAGCAGTGAGCACTCAGCACAGTCAGATATACATAGATGATATTATCATGCAGCACACTGAGGCTGAGCACAGATATGGTATGTGACTGTGTATCATTTTTTTTCAGGCAGAGAACGGATTATATTAAATAATAAATAAAACTGGTGGTGGTCACTAGTAACTATCAGCAAAACTCTGCACTCTGAGTACTCCTAATGCTCCCCAAAATTACTAAGTTAGTAGTAAATCAACTCAAGTGTCTCTATCTATTCTAACGGAGAGGACGCCAGCCACGTCCTCTCCCTATCAATCTCAATGCACGTGTGAAAATGGCGGCGACGCGCGGCTCCTTATATAGAATCCGAATCTCGCTATAGAATCCGAACCTCGCGAGAATCCGACAGCGGGATGATGACGTTCGGGCGCGCTCGGGTTAACCGAGCAAGGCGGGAAGATCCAAGTCTGCCTCGGACCCGTGTAAAAAGGCTGAAGTTCGGGGGGGTTCGGATTCCGAGGAACCGAACTCGCTCATCTCTAGAAAAAAGATCTTTTTTTTTACAATAGTGGTTTAGTGTTGTAAAATAATTTTCCGTTCTAAAATTATTTTAGAACACTAAACGAATATTATAAAAAAATAATGCATTTATAATAGTACAAGTGATATACAGTATAATTTAGTTTTACTTTGATGTCACTGCTGTAAAAGCTTCTAGGTCTGCACAATCTGCACATAATGGCCAGCAATTTACATGGATTTGGTATGTGTGACTGGCGGTCACAATACCGATGTCGGGATCCCGGCTGTTAGATGGCCGGCGGGGCTAGGCGAGTGCAACGAAGCCCCTTGCGAGCTTGGTGGCTCAATGCGCTCACCACAAGTTCTATACCCACTCTATGGGTGTTGTGAATATGGGAATAGTCCCTGTTTGTCGGCATGCCGACCGTCGGGATAGTGAGGGTTCAGGATGTAGGTGCCGGTATTGTGATTACTGGTCACATAACTACATCCCATTTACATAGCACGGGCTTCCTGCTGCAAGCTCTTACTCCTAATAGCATCCTGGACTGGCAGTCCCACACAGGGGAAGGAGTTTCCTGCTGGAAGCTCTTACTGCTAATAGCACCCTGGACTGGCAGTCCCACACAGGGGGAGGAGCTTCCTGCTGGAAGCACCTACTGTTTATAGCACCCCGGACTGGCAGTCCCACACAGAGGAAGGGAGTTTCCTGCTGAAAGCTCTTACTGCTAATAGCACCCCAGACTGGCAGTCCCACACAGGGGGAGGAGCTTCCTGCTGTAAGCACCTACTGTTTATAGCACACCGGACTGGCAGTCCCACACAGAGGAAGGGAGTTTCCTGCTGAAAGCTCTTACTGCTAATAGCACCCCGGACTGGCAGTCCCACACAGGAGGAGGAGTTTCCTGCGGAAAGTTCTTACTGCTAATAGCACCCCGGAATGGCAGTACCGCACAGGGGGAGGAGTTTCCTGCTGAAAGCTCTTACTGCTAATAGCACCCCGGACAGGCAGTCCCACACAGGGGGAGGAGTTTCCTGCTGGAAGCTTTTACTGCTAATAGCACCCTGGACTGGCAGTCCCACACAGGGGGAGGAGTTTCTTGCTGGAAGCTCTTACTGTTAATAGCACCCTTGACTGGCAGTCCCACACAGGGGGAGGAGTTTCCTTCCCCTGAGTCTGCTGTGTGAGAAGGGCAGGCAGACATTCCTATAGGAAGTCACTACACACCCAGCTCCTCCTCATGCAGGGCAGGTCTACACAGGAAGCTGCTCCCTGCTGTGCCCTGCTCTAATAAGTACAGTCCTGCTGCCTCTAGGTAAACTCAGCCACTGGTGGTCACTTTATTTGGTACTTCTCCCAATGATATGGTAAACTCTCACCCCCCACCCCAACTCGCCCATTGCTCCCTGAATTATTAGTGGCATGGATAAAACAGGTGCTAGATTTGACAATGTTGCCCCTATTTTGTAGGAGGACTTTGGCCAGTGTCTCCGTCTTCCAACGCAGGTTCCCTGGCCTCAGCAGAAGAGTTCCAGCAGTCCAAGTTCCCAAACCAGATCATATCCTCTGTTGGAAGCAAACACTTCAGTCCCATAATTCTACACAATGTCACTTGTTGTAAACATGAAAATAAAACAATCCATTCTTTCCCGTGTTCCCTGGACCTGTCTATTCTAATTTGCAATCTGAATGCTCAGGAAGTTTCTCAGTTGTCAGTGTATAAATACGCATCAATGCTGTTTAATTAAAATAAATAATTACTCCTGAGACGTGCAATTATTGTCCTATAAACATATACCCCGGTGTGCTTTAATGAGTGTATACCTGCTTAATGACATACAATACCATAAAATATCTTCAGAACCTTAGCACTCAATTTGCATCTCAAGAGCAGATGATACAGTAGCGCTCCATGACCTCCTGGCCTGCCATGCTTTTAACCCAGCAACAAATGATGGGTCTGATTCTCATTTTGGAATTAGAGCAAAAAAGAAAAAAAGCAAGTAACTTTAAACATAGAATTTGATGGCAGATAAGAACCACTTGGCTCATCTAGCCTGCCCCTTTATTTAAACTTTTGGTAACCGCAACCCTATGTGATGTGGAACAAACCATGTGGTAATGCAATAGGAGCAAATATATTTATATTGTTTCTGTGCAGGGTAAATACTGACTGCTTTTCCATGTAGCCCACAAATATTAGACATCTTTATTTCTTACACTGCAATTTAGATTTCAGTTTGCACACAACCCACCCTAATCTTGATCTCTCTGCACGTGTTACATCTGCCGTGCAACATTATTTTGCCCACGTGCACAGTTACCTCTGACACCTTCATCTATACATACACATGCTGACACCTGGACGTACACCGACGTACCCTCACCTGTATCTATACTTATACGCGCTGACACCTGGACGTACACTGACGTACCCACACCTGCATCTATACATACACATGCTGACACCTGGACGTACACCGACGTACCCTCACCTGTATCTATACTTATACGCGCTGACACCTGGACGTACACTGACGTACCCACACCTGCATCTATACATACTCATGCTGATACCTGGACGTACACCGACGTACACATACCTGCACTTATACATACACGCGCTGACACCTGGACGTACACCGACGTACCCACACCTGCATCTATACATACACATGCTGACACCTGGACGTACACAGACGTACACATACCTGCACTTATACATACACGCGCTGACACCTGGACGTACACTGACGTACACACACCTGCACTTATACATACACGCGCTGACACCTGGACGTACACCGACGTACACACACCTGCACTTATACATACACGTGCTGACACCTGGACGTACACTGACGTACACACACCTGCATCTATACATACACATGCTGACACCTGGACGTACACACACCTGCATCTATACATACACATGCTGACACCTGGACGTACACACACCTGCATCTATACATGGATGCGCTGACACCTGGACGTACACTGACGTACACACACCTGCATCTATACATACACATGCTGACACCTGGACGTACACACACCTGCATCTATACATACACATGCTGACACCTGGACGTACACACACCTGCATCTATACATGGATGCGCTGACACCTGGACGTACACTGATGTACACACACCTGCATCTATACATACCATGCTGACACCTGGACGTACACACACCTGCATCTATTCATGGATGCGCTGACACCTGGACGTACACTGACGTACACACACGTGCATTTATACATACACATGCTGACACCTGGACGTACACCAACGTACCTCCTTTTATTCTTTTTTTATGCTTTACTTCCAAATCAGAATCTGGCCAAAACCAAAATTCACGAGTGTAACCCTGGGGTTTTCAACATGTGGCCCTCTAGCTGCTGTGGAACTATACATACATGTGCAAATAGCAAAACTGTGGCAGGGAATGCTGGGATGGGTAGATACATACATAGCAGATGGAGAGATGCATGTTAAATACTGTGTGCCAATCAATCCAAAAGCAACTTGTAACATCACCGACGAACAAACTAGAAATGTGAACCATGCTTCAGTACATCTAAGACTCACCTGATCAAACGTTGTGCTGGCTGGAGTAGACAGATGCTAGTGCTCACCTTCTCCTGTATATTAATTACACTCACTTTTTCAGCAATTTAGAAAAATAAATTACCAGCACTCACGGTTTAGATCAGCGTTTTTCAACCGCTGTGCCGTGGCACACTAGTGTGCCGCCAGCGGTTGTCAGGTGTGCCGCAGCCCGTTTCCCACCAGAGATGTCCTACACAGTGCTCTGGCGCCGACCGACAGTGCTCCGCTGACGCCCTCATCCTGTCAGATACTTGGGTCCATCTGCCGTCGGGCTCAGCCAGTGTATTCAGCTCTTTCGCTGCCCGTCCCGTGACCTTAGGTGATGTTCTGTGACACATAGGTCATGCACGCCACATTCCCGTCCGCCTGCTAGTGTGAGCTGCTGCCTGCGGACTGCTCTGCTCTGCTGTCTGCTCATCCTGCCCGTAATAAACAGGACTGCAGGTTGGCATTATTGTGAGTGCAGTGTGTACAATTACAGGGGATGAGACAGTGTGGAATTACTGTGTGTGTGTGTGTGGGGGGTGGGGGGGGTGGCAGTGTGGAATTACAGTGAGTGCCAGTGTGTTTTATTTATAACTCTGGGGGCCAATGTGTTTTATTCCGTGGGGGCCAATGTGTTTTATACTGTGGGGGCCAATGTGTTTTATACTGTGGGGGCCAATGTGTTTTATACCGTGGGGGCCAATGTTTTTGAGAACTGTAGGGTCCAACGTGTTTGATAACTGTGGGGTACAATGTGCTTGATACTGTGGGGGCCAATGTGTTTGATAACTGTGGGGGCCAATGCATGTGTTCCCTACACCCCCCCCCCCCCCCCCGTGGGAGACGGATAGCGTGCCTTGGCAATTTTAAAGTCTTGTTAGGTGTGCCACAAGTCGAAAAAGGTTGAAAATCACTGGTTCAGATGAATGGGAAAAAAGTTTTATTCTTCAAGAAAAATCCATGTAAAGCACAATCTGGTAGCCGTGGCCCAACAGCTGTTTCAACCAAAACGGTTTTCCTCAGGAAAGGGAAGGTGCGCCCTTCAATATAAAACATGTAACTGTGACAGGGAAGGTGGCCCCTCTCAGCACTGGGCCCCATAACAGCTGCACTCCCTGCACCTATGGTAGCTACGGCCTTGTATATAACCCATGTAACTGTGACAGGAAGGTGGGCCCTCTCAGCTCTGGGCCCCATAGCAGCCGCACTCCCTGCACCTATGGTAGCTACATCCTTGTATATAACACATGTAACTGTGACAGGAAGGTGGCCCCTCTCAAACCTGGGCCCCATAGCAGCTGTTCATCCTGCACCTACGGTAGCTTCGCCCTTGTATATAACCCATGTAACTGTGACAGGGAAGGTGGGCCCCTCTCAGCTCTTGGCCCCATAGCTGCTGCACTTCCTGCACCTATGATAGCTACATCCTGTATATAACACATGTAACTTTGACAGGGATGGTGGCCCCTCTCAGCTCTGGGCCCCATAGCAGCTGCACTCCCTGCACCTATGGTAGCTACACCCTGTATATAACCCATGTAACTGTGACAGGGAAGGTGGGCCCCTCTCAGCTCTGGGCCCCATAGCAGCTGCACTCCCTGAACTTATTGTAGCTACACCCTGTTTATATAACACATGTAACTGTGACAGGGAAGGTGGCCCCTCTCAGCTCTGGGCCTCATAGCAGCTGCACTCCCTGCACTTATTGTAGCTACGCCTTTGACTATCCCTTTATTGTTCCAAAATTGTTAATAATTGCATCATTTTTGCAATGTCTGTTGTGACTTTTTACTGTATACAGCTTACAGTATATCAATACAGTAAAATGACGTTATCTCGTCCTGTTTCGGTGTACCTTTTCTGGTATGGCATTTTATACATTTTGCCGTCACATCATTATTTGTTTGTGTGAGGTCTGTTGCACAGTGGTTTGTATCCAATCTTGCTATGTGCATTATTACATTTAGTTTATGTACAAGCTTCCTTTCGTCTTGATTGCATTAGACTTCTACTATAGTTTTATGCAACACGGGTTAATTACACATACTCAATATTTCAATCTCGATTTCTTCTCGGCATAATAACCCAATTATACATTGATGCATTACATCTTCCTGCAGCAATAATGAATTTCCCGTCTCTAATCTGCATTTTTCTTTACATGTCAGATGGTTTTAATGATACATTATTATTTCAATTCTAGATTCAGTCACTACTGTACATTATATGCACCTCGGTAAACTCTGGTTGGTAATCAATGCGTTAGGAATGTGAACTGATAGGTAAAAGGAAACATCAATCTTTTTATGATTTGGGTACGGCTATTGGTATGCAGTTAGCATACCGATCGTCGGGATCCCAGCGGTCACAATACAGACACTGGGATCCCAACGGGGGCACCATACCACCGCCGGTATACTGGTGAGGTAGGTGATTCCCCCTCTATGGGTGTCCACGGCACCCATAGAGAGAGAATAGTACCTGTGTCGAGAAAAGCTTGCCACCGAGCCCGCAAGGGGTTTAGTTGCGCTCAGCCGCCTGCCGGCATTTCACCGTTGGGTAGGGGTTAAAGTGAGCCGGAACGGGGCGGAACTGCGTTCCATCAGTTCCATTTGGAGATGGAATGCAGTTCCGCCTCCTCCGGCTTACCTAACCCGATGTGTGGCCAGCGCCGCAGGGAGATGCCGGGCGCCCACTGAGACTGTGTTACCAGCGGGCGCCCGGCTCCCCCTCCACAGCGGAAGCCGGAGGCAAGAGCTCACTACTGAGCTCCGTCATCCGGCTCTGTCAGTGGGCGCTATGGGAGAGACGTCATGACGTCTCTCCCATAGTGCCGAGGAGTGGACGCCGGAAAGACCACAGCGGTCAGACGCGGGAGCGGGGGTTGGTGAGTATGGTGTGTTTTTGTTTTTAATATGAGTGAGTGTATTAACAGTGCTTCTACTGGGAGCAAACTACTGGGGGCAACCTACAAGGGGGCAAGCTACTGGGGGGCAAACTACTGGGGGAAACTACAAGGGGGCAAACTACAAGGGGGCTAACTACTGGGGGCAAACTACAAGGGGGCTAACTACTGGGGCAAACTGCAGGGGGGCATTACTATTGGGGGCATTACTACTTGAGGGCATTACTACTGGGGGCAAACTACTGGGGGCATAACTACAGGGGGGCTAAACTACAAGGGGGCAACTACAGGGGGCATTTCTACTGGGTGCTCAACTACAAGGGGACAAACTACAAAGGGGCATAACTACAGGGGCTAAACTACTGGGGGCATAACTACAGGGGCTAAACTACTGGGGGCATAACTACAGGGGCTAAACTACTGGGGGCATAACTACAGGGGCTAAACTACTGGGGGCATTACTACTTGGGGGCTAAACTACAAGGGGGCAAACTACAGGGTGGCAATACTACTGGGGGCATTACTACTGGGGGGCTAAACTACAGGGGGCATTACGACTGGGGGCTAAACTACAGGGGGGCTAAACTACATGGGGCAAACTACATGAGGGCTAAACTACTGGGGACATTACCACTGGGAGCAGGGCCGGTGCAAGGTCTCTGTGCACCCTAGGCAAATTTTCAGCTTAGCGCCCCCTAACTTGCAAACCCCATCACGATGACCACCAGCTCCCGAAGGGGAGATGAAGGTGGGCTGGGGTGAATTTTATCATTAGACATATACAGAGAAAAGAGACAACACTAAAGGACTTTTAAAGTGATAATGTATATCTTTACTTATATATAAAATAAAATAAAATAAAACAGTTGTGACTTTGTTCACAATCTACTTTCACTTTAAAAGTGCTATAGTACTGTCTATTCTTGATATACTATATAATACTGTATATGGGGTCTGGTGGGGATATTTAATTGGGGTTGGGGACGGGATGCCGCCGGTCAGAATACAGACAGCAGCATGTCGACCACTATAATACCAACATCTTGAATTAAATTTATTAACCTTACCCTTTACCCTAACCCTCCCTCTCTGCAGCCTAACCCTCCCCGGCATGCTAACATTCAGGATGCCAGCTGTCAGGATTCCAGCATTATATATTTAGATGCTCCTTATTGTGTTCCATCCGCCCATCTGTAAGTTCATTACAGAGACATCCTTCAGTTTTTTGCTAGATGAATTCAGTGGTGCCCTCCAGTGGCCGGCGCCCCTAGGCAGCCACCTATAGCTGCCTAATGGTAGAGCCGGCCCTGACTGGGAGGATAAACTAAAGGGGGGGGGGGGGGGGGGGTAAACTACTGGGGTCATAACTGCAGGGGCACTACCACTGGGAGCCAAACTACTGGGGGCATAACTACAGGGGCATAACTACTGGGGCTAAATGACTGGGGGCATTACTACAGGTAACATTACTACTGGGGCAATACTACACAGGGGCATTACCATTAAGGGCATTACTAATGGGGGCACTACTAATGAGGGCATTGTAAAGGGGGCACTTCATAAGGGGCATCACTCCTGGGACATAAGGGGCACTACTACTGGAGACATTGCATAAGGGGCACCACTACTATGGGTTCTATATAAGGGGCACTACCACTGTGGGCACTACCAGTACAGTGGACATTGCATAAGGAGCACTATTACTGTGGGCATTGTATAAGGGGCGCTACTGCTGTGGGCATTATGTGTATTACGGGGTGCTACTACCGTCGGCATTATGTGTATTAGAGGTGCTACTAAAAAAAATAATTCCATACATGACGGAGGAAAGGGTTCTTCACAGTAAGAACAGTAAAGATTTGGAATGTAATGGTGGACTCAATCAATAAGTTTAAAAATGGATTAGATAAATTCCTAGTAGAAAAAAAATATCCAAGGATACAGCATTTAGTTAGATAAAAAAATAAAAAAATAAAAAAAAATATTACTACAGGTTGAACTCGAAGGACATTTGTCTTTTTTCAACCTCAACAACTATGTAACCACTACTGTGGGCATTATTACTATTATGTGACCACGCCCCTTTTTGAGACCACCCCCTTTTTGGGGGGGCGCGTAAGAGGGAGGGGAGGTGATTTCCACCACCTCTCTAGGACCACTTTAAGCACTGCCGCTGGGGATGCTGATGTTGGTATACTGACATTCGACATCCCGTGCGGCGGTAAAGCATACCGAACCCCGGCTATTTATGCACTTTTAATTGACAATAAGTACAAAGTCAAAACTAAGAATTAAGGTTCCAAGGTAAGGAAGCTATAGGTATTTGCACAAAGACAAATTTAATATGCTCTTTGAACTTTATATACATCCACCTATTTCCTTCTTCAGCCCGGTATACTTTGAGCCTTGTAGTTGATTGTTTAGAAATAACTAATACAATAGTATAAAGTAAAATAATGAAATTTGGCCAAGGTTTTCTGCTTCCTTTAAGAATATGGACTGTACCTACCCATATACACCGAGAGGCAGAGAGGGGTCAGTAGTTGCTTTTCATAATAAAGCAATAATATTAACAAGTATATATTGTAATATTGTAAACATAGCTCTGAAATAAGGGGGCAGCGTTTTTCCTTTGCACACCAGACTTCCTGTAAGCAAGACCAGTAAAGAGCATTTGTGTTAGCTTACCTAAGCAGAACATGACTGATAAACAAAGGACTTTAGTGAATTACTGTACCTAATAGTTTGGCAGATGTATTAACCTTGAGAAGGGATACAGAAGTAATAAAACAGTGATAAGTGCAAGGTGATAACGCACCAGCCAATCATTATGGATTTGAAAAATGACAGTTAGGAGCTGATTGGCTGGTGCGTTATCACCTTGCACTTATCACTGCTTTATCACTTCTTTATCCCTTCTCCAGGCTTCATACATCTACCCCAATATTCTTTACTGTGTCAAATGTGAACACATTTTTCACAATGGAGTGGATGAGACGACAACTCCAGGCCTCCACAAAGTAAGTAAGTAGGATGCGGGAGGCTTGCCCACTCTTCCAGGTAGCCAGAAGTGCTATACAATTTTTGGGAGCCTCCCGGCTGTTCCGGAAGAGTAGGCAAGTATGCCCTTAATCTGGTCTTAACTTTTACATATATATTTAAGAACGTTGCAAGATTCCTTTGTTCATCAAGTCAACAAGCTTAAAGAACTGTTTAACAGCCCCTCTAACGAGGCCACGTGTAGGAGTTGCCAATAGCAACCAGTCATATTTTAGCTATCATTTGCCGGGCCATCTTAACAGAATTGTAGGTCCTGGGTGAAGCACTGCACTGGGGCGCCTACCTACCCATTCACGGGAATAAACAATAAAAACAAAAATCATAACTTACCCCTCCTTCTGTCCCGCATCATCCCTCCACCTGCTCCATACAGTTTATCCCTGTCAGCACTCTGATTGGTGGATAGCTCCAGACATCCACCAATAGGCATGCTTATAGCTATTCACTGGCTGCAGGCTGGGAGGCAGATAGAGAATGCTGCACTCTGATTTGTTGATAAATCCAGCTATCTAACAAACAGCATACTGACAGCCATTCACTGTCTGTCGTAGGATGGGAGGCTGGTGGAGAATACTGCACTTTGATTGGTGGAAAGCTCCAGTCATTCACCATACAGCGTGCTAACAGCCATTCACTGTCTGGCTGCAGACTTGGAGGCAGGTAGAGTGGCCTGGCAGCATTCTTTGCTTGCCTCTCAAGAAGTTCAGGAGGCACCTCCCCGGATAGGGGGCTTATGCTCTCCAGCCCTGCAGAGGCCCCTAGAAATATGAGGCCCCGAGCAGCTGCCCAATGTGTTCATAAGTTAAATATAGCGCTGATCATTTGTCTAGCACATTCTATAAAATGCCAACTACAATGTAATTGTCTGCTATGGGCAACCTCTCAACTTATGCAGTTGCTAAAAATACGGCATGTTAAATATTTGTGAGCATTTAGTATATTGTATTGAAAGTTTTGTAAACATTAACAATTCAGTGGCTTTAACATTCGAAAGGCAGAAAATAAACAATTGTAAATGAAACGAATGGAAAAATTCCAGATTACTGGGGTTTTAGCATATTTCAACAAAGCTAGGTGTTATAATAAAGGTAGGCAAAGGTGGATTTGAAAATACACTTATACTGCATCGGCTTATTATGTAAAGTTCATCAATATGATAACAGGACTGGTTATGGTCTCAGGGTATCTAATAGATGACATCCCCCCAGGTGACATAGAAGAGACCACCAGACTCCTGGCAACTGAAGAGAGATCTCATTATTCTGCAATGAATGTCTGAAGACTAGAGTTAGCAAATTAAGGGGTCTATTTACTAAGCCTTAGATGGAGATGAAGTGGACGAAGATAAAGGGGTACATTTACTAAGCAGTGATAAGAACAGAGAAGTGAGCCAGTGGAGATATTTCCCCATCAACCAATCAGCAGCTCTGTATCATTTTATAGTATGCAAATTATAGATGTTACTTCAGTGCTGATTGGTTGCCATGGGCAACTTCTCCGCTCTTATCACTGTTTAGTAAATGTACCCCATAGTACCAGCCAATCAGCTCCTAATTGTCATTTTTCAATCCCAGCCTGTGACAAGGTAGTTAGGAGCTGATTAGCTGGTACTTTATCTCTGTCCACTTTATCTCCGTGTAAACACGACAACAAGAGAAAAAAGGAGACTCTTTTTAGGAAGCACTCTTATACAGATAGTAATGTATGGCTGATTGCCACAATAGCTGACTAAAATTCAATACTTTAATGATTTTCGTTAAAAAATTAATTATTGAGGAGTTCAATAAGCGCCAATATCTGTTTAAATAGTGACATTGCGAAAATATGAAAAAAATATTTTTAATCAATAGGGTACAAATACCTAATATAAGCCGAGATGGGTAGCTTTTTTACTCAAAAAAGTTCAATTTGGTACATAGGAACAATAGAAATATTATATTTTTAATATTATTATATATTTTTAATTATTTATATAAAAACTAATTATTGCACATAATATATACACTATAGTTTATCTTGCACATCACCAACAATTGTTATTCAAACATCTATAATGTGTGTGTGTGTGTGTGTGTGTGTGTATCACACACACATAAAATTAATTAATCAATTTCCCTAGTTATAAATATCTCTTTTTTCTGTATATAGAACTTGAACATTCACCCAAACAATATAATTTAATTAATCAGCAATTTGTTTATTCATACCCATATCATAACATCATAATTGTTTTTAATTTGCACTATTCTCCTATCTCTAATGTCAGTATTATATCCAAACAGTCTTATCAGCTCTTTTTTACAATTAATCTCCTATGATCGTCCTTCAATCAATACTTATTGGTCCTCCCTACTGTCACTCATGACATATTAATCAATAAGAACTGAACTGACCCAAAAACAATATGACAGGTCAGATTATCTATCAATCTCCTGCGGAGAACCAATCAGCAAATAGGACTGCTGTTATAAGAACAATTAAGGGTCAGGATCCACTGACGCCCTGTGACCAAGCAATATTGCGAAACGTACGTCAGGCAGAAGGTAAGAGAGGTCTTACCTCACGGTCACGTGGTGCGCACACGTGACCGCAACTAGCCGATCACGGCGGAGTTCGTCGCTACGGGAACCAGCCTAACAGGAAGAACAGTGCGGCCGGAGCACAGCAGCAGGCAACACGCGGGCAGACGCGGCCAGCACCTTCCACAAGGTTTTCCCTGACATTTCTTCTCTATACAAGTAGGACACCACAAAACTATTACATAACCGGATAAGGTAATATCGTGACTCAAGCATTTTTTCCTTTTTTCTCTGTGCATGATAAATTCATACCCAGAAGGCACAGAGAATACCTCATTTCTTGCATGAGCAACATATATAAAAAAACAATAGTTGAAAAAAAGTGCTTATTAGCTACCAAGATCTTAGATGCAGAGGCATCGATTATTTTTTGGAGCTTATCAAATACACAAATGTTTTTTCTACGTTTGATTCACAAATCCATGCTTTCTTTGAAAACACCTAATTAATTATATGTGTGGTATACTTTCTGTTCGTGTTGCTCCCCCGCTACCTGAAGGTGATTTAAGGTGGGGTATTAGAGTCAGAGATATTACTATTCAAGATATA
This sequence comes from Pseudophryne corroboree, assembly GCF_028390025.1. Taxonomy (NCBI): domain Eukaryota; kingdom Metazoa; phylum Chordata; class Amphibia; order Anura; family Myobatrachidae; genus Pseudophryne; species Pseudophryne corroboree. Next base: position 55,598,930 of record NC_086444.1, on the reverse strand, counting down.
TCCTACTGCATAATCCATTAGTGTATGTTGATACATCCAATTTAGGATTTTATCAAACACATGAATATATTCCTGATGTGTGTTATGCAGAATTCCGTGCTCCTTTAAAAACACTCAATTGATGATTTATGTGGCATAAATTTTGTTGTGTTGTCTCCCCGCTATTTGAAGGTTAATTATGGTGGGGTACTGGAGCTGGAATATCACTAATTTGGTATACCTTACTGCATAATCCAGAGTATATGTGGGATACAACTATTATTGAGGTCTTGGAGTCCAAATTTGGAGGCCTCCCTTTCTGCTCAATCTAGAAATAGACGCTATAGATATTCTTAATTATATGTGCAGAATAGGTGTGTTTTTCTACTTGTATTTGCGACCACCTCCACCGTGAATATTTAGATGGGTATCTGACATTTGTGTCTTTGTATTCCTTTTCATCAGCTACTTAGACACCTGTGGTCTACACAATATCACAAATTGGCTCTTACCTGTGCCCAATTAAGGACACAGTGTGACAAGGGTAAGCATAAGGTCTGCGGTCATACCCCACTGGAGATGCCCAATCTCATCTGATCTTGGAAGCCAAGCAGTGGAGGGCCGGTTTAAGTACTTGGATGGGAGACCACCAAGGAACACCCTGGTACTGCAAGTATTTGCTACCCTGTCTGTCACTGAAATAGAGCATTGATTCGCCTATCGGTCATGACCTATGATTTAACTACCTGCTAGGATTCAATTCCCAGTTTGGGATACACAGCAGTCTTCAAATGATGGTCATATATATATATATTGAATAAATATATTTTTGACCACAGGTTGTCCCATAGCTGGTGTCTTTCAAATCACGAAATCACAAAGCTACCCATCTCGGCTTATATTAGGTATTTGTACCCTATTGATTAAAAATATTTTTTTCATATTTTCGCAATGTCACTATTTAAACAGATATTGGCGCTTATTGAACTCCTCAATAATTAATTTTTTAACGAAAATCATTAAAGTATTGAATTTTAGTCAGCTATTGTGGCAATCAGCCATACATTACTATCTGTATAAGAGTGCTTCCTAAAAAGAGTCTCCTTTTTTCTCTTGTTGTCGTGTTTACAATATATTTCTGACTCGTGGGAGCACCGCTGATGGGCAGTTTTTTTGACACATAAAAACAAGGAGTGTATTACCTTAAGTGTCTACTTCCCAAAATGAGAATCTATACCTGAATTTTGTTATCAGCTAATTACAGATAGTTTATCATCTCACATATACACCTACTACACCAGTGCGGTTTCCAATTCTCTTTTTTTCAAATATCACTTTATCTCCGTTCAAGGCTTAGTAAATAGACTCCTATGTTCTAAGGCAAACTAATATATTTCTAAATATATAATAATAAGGTCTATATATTAGAGATGTGCGGCGGGCACTTTTCGTGTTTTGTGTTTTGGTTTTGGATCTCAGCTCGTGTTTTGGATCTGGATTGGTTTTGCTAAAACCACCCTTTTGGGTTTTGGTTGTGGATCTGGATGATTTTTTAAAAAACCCCCATAAAAACAGCTAAAATCACAGAATTTGGGGGTAATATTGATCCTATGGTATTATTAACCTCAATAACATTCATTTCCACTCATTTCCAGTCTATTCTGAACACCTCACAATATTCTTTTTAGGCCTAAAGGTTGCACAGAGGTCGCTGGATGACTAAGCTAAGTGACACAAGTGTGGGCACAAACACCTGGCCCATCTAGGAGTGGCATTTTAGTGTCAGACAGGATGGCAGTTTTAAAAACTAGACCCCAGAGAGCACATAATGCAAAGAAAAAAAAGAGGTGCAAAATGGAATTGTCTTGGGTCCTCCCACCCACCCTTATGTTGTTTAAACAGGACATGCACAGTTTAATAAACCCATCATTTCAGCGACAGGTGGTCCCCCTGGAAAAAGCTTGCCAAGTTCTCCGAATCATAGCTAGCTACAAACATACCACCTCCTTCTTTGATGACTTTTCACATTATGAGAAGAGGCAAGAGGAAGAGGACAGTGTCAAGAAGGTGATTAAAAATTAGAGAGTCACACGCAATCAGGAACAACACACAGGCTTTCACCTCCACTCCTATATTGGTGTGGAACGGAACGGACTTCAACCAAGCAAATATATAATTAATTACTACATTACTGGACAAAATGAAAAACTAGGGGCCAAAGCCTCCATTTTTGTACCCCCTTCTCCATTTTCAGGGATTAAGATAATCTCAGATTTAATGCTGGGATGCAAATAAACTGGTGTATACCACAGGTTTAAGATTGGATATTTTCCCCTCCACAGAGTCTGGAGACTTATTTTGTGAAAATCTTGTGGTTTCTTTTTTTTTCCATTTTTTATTGCATTTTTATTTACATATTTTGTGGCAGATGCCTTATTTTTGTTTTTCACAGCTCCCAGTCACACACATGTGAGCATACCTGTGTGTCCCAGTTACACGCATGTGAGCATACCTGTGTGTCTTGTTTATTTTTTTCATATTTATTTTTCAAATAAAGCAGCCCCTTAGATGTTTTAGCAGTCCCTCCTGAGTCTCCACAGTACCCCAGGATGGGGCAAGTTGAGTTTGGGTGGGTTTGGTACAGTACCAAGCAGGACTGTGCAGGGAATTTTTTGTTATTGAGCCCTTGCCCTAGTTGAGCTAACCACTCTATAGACGAAAATCATTTCATACTATGAATAGGACTGTTGGAGGAAGCAATACTAACCTCTGTGCCCACAGCATGCCTCAGCCTGGCAAGGCAGACATTTTCCTGGCTGTAAGCCACCATGAGACTCCATACTGGGCCTTATTGAGTAACTGTTTGTGCCTCACAGGAGCTCCTGGCCCATCTAGTGCTGCAGTGCAATGGAAAGCTGATGCAATGCAAGATCACTGAAACTCTGTTCTTCTAACACCGTGAGGTCTTGCGATAACCATACACAGCCCTTAGGAAAAGAAGATACCTGTACAACATATGCGCATCTTTTAAATAAATAATCCCAAAATGTGGAAAATCAACAATAAATCAAAATTAAGGTTGACTTATTGGAGCCATTCATTTGAGTGAGTCCCTAACATTAAATAATTGAGAAGAACCTCTCTCTAATGCTGTGGCAGAAAATCTCTCTTTTACCTCTCCGCAGTTGCGCAGGATTATGATTCTGTCTCTTCTGAGTCACACTGACTTTGGCCACTTTATTAAAAAACACTTTGTCAAAATAGCAAATTCCATTTCCACCTTTGCGGCTATGTTTTCACAAATCTGTTTGTGATGTTGACGCTTGTTTCATATCTGCTCTAGGCTTTAATTTAAACCTAGGATCAAGTATGGCAGCACCCCAGGAATTATATGTCAGCACCCCTGGACTTATACAGCATAGGCAGCACCCCTGGAGAATTACACAGCACAGCAGACAGGCAACATCACCCCTGGACTTAAACGGCAGTAAGGCAGCACCCCTGGACTGATAGGGCAGAGGGGCAGCACCCCATATAGGGCAGCACCCCTGGAATGATGTTGCAAAGAAAGGACATGCAAGATGGAATTGTCCTTGGGTCCTCCCACCCACCCTTATGTTGTATAAACAGGACATGCACACTTTAACAAACCAATCATTTCAGTGGCAGGGTCTGCCACATGACTGTGGCTGAAATGACTGGTTTGTTTGGGCCCCCACCAAAAAAGCAATAAATCTCTCCTTGCACAAACTGGCTCTACAGAGGCAATATGTCATCCTCATCCTCAGATCCCCCCCCTCAGTGTTTACATCCTCATCCTCACAGAGAAATAATATTCAAACAAATCTCATCATTTAGGTGTCAGTGGACTGCTTACGCTACTACCCAAAGTTTCTAAACTTGACACTGACTTATGATGAATGCGCTGCAGGTGACACATAAGGGAGGATATTACTAGGTGGTTAACATCCTTACCCCTACTTATTATGGATTGACAAAGGCAACAGATGGCTTGACACCTGTTGTCCGTATTTCTGGAGAAAAAATTCCACATCAAACAGGTGGCTTTTTTGGTATTTTGCCCAGGCATGACAATTTGCTTTTTTATCCCACGGCCAACAATTGTCTCCACTGGTGCCTTATTCAAACAAACCACATCACCATCAGAATCCTCATCGTCAACATCCTCCTCAGCGTCAGCTACACTAATATCCTCCTCATCCTGGTGTAATTCTACAGTGACATCCTCAATCTCAGTATCAGCAACTAGACTGTGGGTGCTCCTCCCAGCACTTGCAGAGGGCGTGCAAATGGTGGTAGGAGACTCCTCTTCCCATACAGTGCTGTGAAGGTTGGGCCTAAACATCACAACAGCGGACAGTGCCAGCACCCCTGTATTTTCACAACACCCCTGTAATTTTACAGCATACAAGACTGGGCCAGTGTACATTTATTTTCACTGCTCCCCTGTATTTTACTGCATACAGGACCAGTGTGCTTTTATTTTAACAACAGCACCCCTGTATTTTTACAGCATACAGGACCAGTGTACTTTTATTTTAACAGCAGCACCCCTGTATATACAGCATACAAGACAGGGCCAGTGTACATTTCTTTTCACTGCACCCCAGAATTTTTACTGCATACAAGACAGGGCCAGTGTACTTTTATTTTAACAACAGCACCCCAGCATTTTTACAGCATACAAGGCAGGGCCAGTGTACATTATTTTGACTGCACCCCAGAATTTTTAAAGCATACAAGACAGGGCCAGTGTACTTTTCTTTTAACAACAGCACCCCAGCATTTTCACAGTATACAAGACAGCACCAGTGTACATTTATTTTGACTGCACCCCAGAATTTTTACAGCATACAAGACAGGGCCAGTGTACTTTTATTTTAACAACAGCACGATCCCATATTTTCTAAAGCATTTAAGACAGGGCCAGTGTACTTTTATTTTAACAACAGCACCCCAGAATTTTTACAGCATACAAGACAGGGCCAGTGTACATTTATATTAGCAACAGCGCCCCAGAATTTTTACAGCATAAAAGACAGGGCCAGCACCCCTGTATTTTCACAGTATACAGGAGGACAGTGCCCCTGCCCCCTGTACAACACAGTGACAGCCAGGACATCAGTACCCATGTACAGGTGCAGCACCACTAACAGTACATGAAACACCAGTGACAGCCAGTACAGCACCCCTAACATCACAGTGACAGGACAGCACCCCTAGAGAGCACACGCTGACACCACCCGACGCCATGACCCACAAAGAGAGATAGAGGTCTGTCTCCCTCACTCTCGGCTGTTTATATGGAATCCAAAACCCGCGACAATCCGACAGCGGGATGATGACGTTTTGCCTTGTTCTGGTTTCCGAGTCTGGCGGGAAGTCCCGAGCCGGAATCAAATTCTGGCTCGGAAAGTGATGTTCAGGGGGGGGGGGGTTTCGGTTCTCTGAGAACTGAACCTACTCATCTCTACAATATATATTTTTTTCCAAGGTCCATGTTTTGAAAGGTCCATCTATAAATTCTGTTTTATGTTGAGATGTGCGGGTCAGTTCTCCAGAAACCCGAATCCACGCAAATTTTCTGGAGCCAAACTGAACCGAAACCCGGGTTAGATCTTCTCGAAGTTTGGAATTCGTTTTTTACGTCGGAATTTTGGGTTTTGGATTGCAAAAATGAATTTTTTTTGACTTTTTTTGACTGTTTTTATCAATCAATCAAGGATTATCAATTTTTTTTATTGATTTTTTTTAAACTGAACCTGAACCATTATAAGAGGGTGGTTTTACCAAAAACGAAAACCGAAACATGGGGGTCCACACACATTTCTAGTTTTATGTCATTGTACATAATCAGGGGCATATCAACAGGCCCGTATGCACCCTCCTCCATCCGGCCCTCCTCCTCGGTAGCCAGCACCTGGCTGTGCAATAGAGTCTGGGGCACAGACTCAATTGCTCATGTGCAAGTCTTCGGGGAAATGGTGCGGTGGACATTTTACCAGACATTTCTTTACTATGCATGTTCGGCTGGGAACTCGCACCTCCGCCCAACTCGGATTTATTACATTCGGTCCAATATCAAAAAAATTAGCTGTAACGTACAGGACAAGCCAAGTCCACCATCATTTTGGAAAGGAAACTTCTAAAATTACCTTCAACTCCAAATTAAGAGCCTGGGTTCGTTTTTTTATGAAAACCTACAGTATGAGAAAGAGTTAGATTTTAACTTGTGAACTTATCTACACAGCTACAGATTTATTTTATTTACGGTATCACTCATGGGACATTTTTACTTATTTTCATGGAATGGCACTATTGTGCCCCTGCTCCCTGTAATGTTTTTTTCCGGGATTCCCGTTGTTGCGATACTGGGGTCGGAGCTGCAATGACACAATTCTAGCAAATTGGGTTAGCATTACCAATGTCACATCCACTGAAAGAGTGGTGGGGTGTGGGAAAGCTGCCCACTTTTCCAGGAGCCGGGATACTCTCCACCAAAATCAGGAGTCTCACAGAAGTACCAGGAGAGAGGACAAGTATGCTCTTTGCATACTTCGCCCAACTCGACCTCACCGCTCTGCGCAAGGTCTGCATCTCCCAACCACATGCATTACGTCCTCCCATTCACGTCTCCCAATCACATGCACTACCTGCTCCCATTTACGTCTCCCAACCACATGCATTACTTGCTCCCATTCACATCTCCCAACCACATGCATTACCTGCTCCCATCCACGTCTCCCAACCACATGCAATACCTGCTTCCGCTCACATCTCCCAACATCATGTACTACCTGCTCCCATGCACGTCTCCCAACCACATGCATTACCTGCTCCCATTCATGTCTCCCAATCACATGGATTACTTCCTCCCATTCACGTCTCCCAACCACATGCACTACCTGCTCCCAGTTACAGTACGTCTCCCAGCCACATGCATTACCTGCTCCCATTCACATCTCCCAACCACACGCATTACCTGTTCCCATTCAGATCTCCCAACCACATGCATTACCTGCTCCCATTCAGATCTCCCAACCACATACATTACCTGCTCCCATTCATGTCCTCCAACCACATGCATTACCTGCTCCTATTCATATCTCCCAACCACATACATTACCTGCTCCCATTCACATCCTCCAACCACATGCATTACCTGCTCCCATGCACATCTCCCAACCACATGCATTACTTCCTCCCATTCACGTCTCCCAACCACATGCATTACCTTCTCCCAATCACATGCATTACCTTCTTCCATCCACGTCTTCCAACCACATGCATTACCTGATCCCGTTGACATCTCCCAACCACATGCATTACCTGCTCCCATTCACATCTCCCAACAACATGCACTAACTGCTCCCATGCACATCTCCCAACCACATGCATTACCTGCTCCCATGCATGTCTCCCAACCACTTGCATTACCTGCTCCCATTCCTGTCTCCCAACCACATGCACTACTGGCTCCCATTCACGTTTCTCAACCACATGCATTACCTGCTCCCATTTGCATCTCCCAACAACATGCATTACCTGCTCCCATTCATGTCTCCCAACCACATGCATTACCTGCTCCCATTCACGTCTCCCAACCACATGCATTACCTGCTCCCATTCACGTCTCCCAGCCACATGCATTACATGCTCCCATCCACGTCTACCAACCACATGCATTACCTGCTCCCATTCACGTCTCCCAACCACATGCACTACCTGCTCCCATGCACATCTCCCAACCACATGCATTACCTGCTCCCATTCACTTCTCCCAACCACATGCATTACCTGCTCCCATTCATGTCTCCCAACCACATGCATTACCTGCTCCCATTCACGTCTCCCAGCCACATGCATTACATGCTCCCATCCACGTCTCCCAACCACATGCATTACCTGCTCCCATTCACGTCTCCCAACCACATGCACTACCTGCTCCCATTCACGTCTCCCAACCACATGCACTACCTGCTCCCATTCACTTCTCCCAACCACATGCACTACCTGCTCCCATGCATTATTCACTCACATTCACGGTTACAGGACTTTTCTGGCTGCACCCACTCTGTGGAATGACCTCCCATGCACAATAAGACTCTCTTCTAGTCTCCAAACCTTCAAGAGTTTACTGAAAACTCACATCTTCAGGCAAACATCAAATTCCAGAGCCACACATGTAACCTCTGTAAAGTATTTTATTCAATTACATCCCCTCTATACAGTCCACACAATTTCACGTACAGATGTGTCATCACTTACTGGGTGTCCAAATGCCATAGGGTGCAAGACGCACGGCATGACTGAGACGCTCTGAGAGGTGTAGTGTACCATGTTTTTCCTAAAAGAGATGCTGGGCTGTGACTTAAACCACACAGGAATTTTTAGACACGTACAGATGAAGCACAAGAGAACCACTGTTTGGTACAACTGAAGCAACATTAAAAAAAGACTCAGCTATACTGTATATTCTCTTTATATACTAACACAACCCTCTAATCCCAGGCCAACATTGCTGTGTAACTGGGTCATACCGCCACTGGTAGTGGGTGCAGTGGGTGCATTGCATATGGGCCCCTGGGTCCAGAGGGGGGCCACACTACACACTTGCATCCATTTTTTTCAATTCTTACCTCTCTGGAGTCCCGCGACAGTGGGAGTGACAGTGACTCTGTGCACCAGGTGGTGTGCAGGTGTCCGGGAAATGGCTGGGCAGTAATTTTCCAGACATTTTGCGCATGCACAGTAGGAAAAATCAAAGGGAAAATGGCCTCTGCGTCATTTTCCCAGAGGCCTGAGCACCACCTAGTACTCACTGTCACTGCCAGAGGAGGGGCCAGGTCAGAGACTGCACACAAACCTCCTCCTCTCTAAATACGCCCCTACATACAGCCCACCAGCAGCGGCTCCTGCCCCTGGCTGCAGCACTGTCCAAGGTGTGCAGCGGGAAGCTGGCCAGGACATATGAACATAAATGTGAAGTTCTATGTAACATATATCCTGGCTTCCTTCCACCCGGGAATCAGCAGCCGCCGCAGCATGCAATTCACTGCTCAGCCTGTCAATCGTCATTTAGTCCGCCCCCGAACTCCCATTGGCTGGTTTCACAGCAATCCAGAGATAGCAGCTGCCGCTGCAGCCCACCAAGAACCTCTGCAATCAGGCAGGACCAATACGCAATATATATATAGGGTGTAAGCTTGCAAACAGAGCCCTCTTACCTTTCTGCTGTTATTACCCAGTCTTTATTACTTTTTGCTCACAATTGTAAATTTGCAACAGGATATGCTATATAAGAAAATGCTAATAAATTGTAATCAATAAATAATAATATACTTTGGAGCTCTGTCCATTAAGGGGACTGCGACACAAAAAGTAAAATACAATGATAGAGAGCAGAAGGTAAATCCTATCCCAAAAAAAAGTTTACAATCTAAAAGTTTTTCTATTGGCTTTTAATGAATGTAGCTGAAAATATTCTTGTGCAATAGTTCAGGCCTCTCTCTAAGAGGAAACTGCAGTTCTGTGTCTCAGTGAGCTACAAAGTATTTACAGTAAGGACGCATAAAAGAAGAAAATCATGTTAATGTTTCCACAGCGTCATAAAAAAAAAATAATAATAAAAAAATGTTCAAATACAAATCTTAGAGTAATTGAAAAAGCAGCCAGCGCCGTAACACAGATTACAATACACATGTTTAGCCGCGCAGCTGAGAAGCTGCACACAGATGGCTGAGAGACAAACACCTGATCTCACCAGGGAATTAAACCTGTGACTTAAGACGCGTGAGAAAAATATGGCAGCTCCACTTCCTCAGAGGTTATTGCGCAGATAATACTGGGAGCTGGGACATCACAGCATGATCTTCTCTCAGAAGTTGTAATAAAGCGATGTACTTAAAACTGCCAACCAAGGTGGGAATAGGATGTGGTGTTCTACATGCAGAACCCTTTAATAATTGATGTATATTTCTAATTCACTGGGTTATTCCTGCACAAGCCTGAGCCGTGTGGACGAATCCCAAGGTAAATTTTTACTTCTTATCGGCAACTTTTAAAATTTCTCAGCAAGATATGAATGTTTCACTGCCGGTGCTTGTTTTTTATCTGTGCCCAAGAACATATACGCTGCTTTTCCTGTAATAATATTTACAAAAAACAAAAAATAACTCACCTAAGATGCTATAACTAAATAGAATTGTTTTAGGGGACTACGGAGTCCGTAGACGGAGCTAAAATGGTGCTAAAATAGCTTAGTTTGCAAAATATATAGCTTAGGGATGCAATGAATTTAATAGAATGATAATAAACTACATCAGTGAACTGGGTTCAGTATATTTTTCTGACATTCTTCTGAATGTCGGCATTCATAATGTTGACATGAGAATGTGGACATGGTGGTAATCATAGCCAGATAAAGGTGGGGGTGCAGAGTATACTCTAAACCGAGCCCCCTTTGGTCAGGAGGCCTCCCAGCCTGGTGCACTGACATCAGTAGCTCTCCCTCTTGTGCAGCAGCAGAACCAGGCAGCCAGAATGTGAGCAGGACAGTGGGCCTAGGTGCAGGGCCGGCGCTACCCGCTCAGCAAAGGGATGCAAAGCAGGTAGGCGCCAGGGTTGGAGAGGCGCCTACCTGCTTTGCATCCCCGCTGCTGCGCCTGGGCCCCTACTGCTGCTGCCGGCTGCTGTGCCCCCTCCCTCCCTCCCTGACAGTAGGTGTGTGTCGCAAACCTTGTCAGCCCTCTCGCTACAAGTCCGGAGAGGCCGGGGGGCGGGGCCTTCACGGGAGACTTCAAGGCAGCCTGTGTGCACACTGAGATGCCGTCTGAAGCAGGGCTTTGCTTCCCTGTGGCTGGCCACTCCCACCACACTCAGCAGTGTGTATCATCAGCCCAGCAGCAGCAGCACCTCGGCTCTCACTGGGTGTTCCCTCCCACACTGTCCTCAGGTCAGCTCTATGTACTGTGGCACTGGGTGTAATATGGAAGGGGGGGGGGGGGCTGTGTATAATAATATGTAAGCTGGTACAGAGTGTAATATAGGGGAGGGGGGTATGTGTGCTGTGTATAGTGTCATGTGTAGGGTGTAATATGGGGGGGGGGGCTGTGTCTAATACCATGTGCTGGGTGTAATATGGGGGGGCTGTGTATAATGTCATGTGCTGGGTGCAATATGGGGGGGCTGTGTCTAATGCCATGTGCTGGGTGTAATATGGGGGGGCTGTGTATAATGTCATGTGCTGGGTGCAATATGGGGGGCTGTGTATAATGTCATGTGCTGGGTGCAATATGGGGGGGCTGTGTATAATGTCATGTGCTGGGTGCAATATGGGGGGACTGTGTATAATGTCATGTGCTGGGTGCAATATGGGGGGCTGTGTATAATGTCATGTGCTGGGTGCAATATGGGGGGGCTGTGTATAATGTCATGTGCTGGGTGCAATATGGGGGGCTGTGTATAATGTCATGTGCTGGGTGCAATATGGGGGGGCTGTGTATAATGTCATGTGCTGGGTGCAATATGGGGGGACTGTGTATAATGTCATGTGCTGGGTGCAATATGGGGGGCTGTGTATAATGTCATGTGCTGGGTGCAATATGGGGGGGCTGTGTATAATGTCATGTGCTGGGTGCAATATGGGGGGCTGTGTATAATGTCATGTGCTGGGTGCAATATGGGGGGGCTGTGTATAATGTCATGTGCTGGGTGCAATGTGGGGGGGCTGTGTATAATGTCATGTGCTGGGTGCAATGTGGGGGGGCTGTGTATAATGTCATGTGCTGGGTGCAATGTGGGGGGGCTGTGTATAATGTCATGTGCTGGGTGCAATGTGGGGGGGCTGTGTATAATGTCATGTGCTGGGTGCAATGTGGGGGGGCTGTGTATAATGTCATGTGCTGGGTGCAATGTGGGGGGGCTGTGTATAATGTCATGTGCTGGGTGCAATGTGGGGGGGCTGTGTATAATGTCATGTGCTGGGTGTAATGTCATGTGCTGGGTGTAATGTGGGGGGCACTGTGTATATGTGTGTAAGCGTCACTGGTACAGGGGGCGTTGCATCTTCTATAAGCGACACTGGTACAGGGGGCGTTACGTGTGTAAGCGACACTGGTACAGGGGGCATTACGTGTGTAAGCGTCACTGGTACAGGGGGCGTTACGTGTGTAAGCGTCACTGGTACAGGGGGCGTTACGTGTGTAAGCGTCACTGGTACAGGGGGCGTTACGTGTGTAAGCGTCACTGGTACAGGGGGCGTTACGTGTGTAAGCGTCACTGCTACAGGGAGTGTTACGTGTGCAGGCGTCATTGGTATAGGGGGCGCTGCCTGTGTAAGCGGCACTGCTGCAGGGAGCGTTACGTGTGTAAGCGGCACTGGTAGAGGGGGCGTTACGTGTGTAAGCGGCACTGGTACAGGGGGCGTTACGTGTGTAAGTGGCATTGGTACAGGGGGCGTTACGTGTGTAAGCGGCACTGGTACACGGGGCGTTACGTGTGTAAGTGGCATTGGTACAGGGGGCGTTACGTGTGTAAGCGGCACTGGTACACGGGGCGTTACGTGTGTAAGCGGCACTGGTAGAGGGGGCGTTACGTGTGTAAGCGGCACTGGTACAGGGGGCGTTACGTGTGTAAGCGGCACTGGTACAGGGGGCGTTACGCGTGTAAGCGGCACTGGTACACGGGGCGTTACGTGTGTAAGTGGCATTGGTACAGGGGGCGTTACGTGTGTAAGCGGCACTGGTACAGGGGGCGTTACGTGTGTAAGTGGCATTGGTACAGGGGGCGTTACGTGTGTAAGCGGCACTGGTACAGGGGGCGTTACGCGTGTAAGCGGCACTGGTACAAGAGGCGTTACGCATGTAAGCGTCACTGTTGCAGGGGGTGTTATGTGTGTAAGCGTCACTACTACAGGGAGAATTATGTGTAAAAGCACTGTGTGCGCTGTCCCTTTGTAAAGTATGGGAGGGCGCAAATTTATAGTTTGCAGGGGGGCGCCGGACACCCTAGCACCGGCCCTGCCTAGGTGGTCATTCCGAGTTGTTCGCTCGCTAGCATTTTTCAGCAGCCATGCAGACGCTATGCCGCCTCCCACTGGGAGTGTATTTTAGATTAGCAGAAGTGCGAACGAATGGATCGCAGAGCGGCTACAAAATATTTTTGTGTAGTTTCAGAGTAGCTCTAAACCTACTCAGCGCTTGCGATCACTTCAGACCATTTAGTTCCTGATTTGACGTCACAAGCCTGCCCAGCGTTCGGCCAGCCACGCCTGCATTTCCCCAGCCACGCCTGCATTTTTATCTGGCACGTCTGCATTTTTCCGCACACTCCCTGAAAACGATCAGTTACCACCCAGAAACGAGCACATAATGTCAATCACTCTGCGGCAAGCAGTGCGACTGAAATGCATCGCTAGACCCTGTGCAAAACTACATCCTTCGTTGTGCCCGTACGTCCCACGTGCACATTGCGCCGCATACGCATGCGCAGAACTGCCGATTTTTTTGCCTGATCGCAAAAAATTCAGCTAGCGATCAACTCGCTAATTCAGTGCAAATTTGTTAGCAGTTGGGAAAAACCATGTACACTGATGTGGGGGGGGCAGATATAACGTGCATAGAGAGTTATATTTGGGTGTGGTGTGTTCAAACTGAAATCTAAACTGCAGTGTAAAATGAAAGCAGCCAGTATTTACCCTGCACAGAAATGATATAACCCACCCAAATCTAACTCTCTCTGCACATGTTATATCTGCCCCCCCACCCCCACCCCCCTCCTGCAGTGCACATGGTTTTGACCAACTGCTAACAAGTTTGCTGCTGCAATCAACATGCAGAGACACAGGAGTATCAGGAGTCATAAGCTACTAATGGAGCTTCCTGACCAGAAGATAGATAGAAAGAAGAGGAGAGAGCTGAGCATCTCCTCCTCCCCGCCAAGGTGTCTAGGTCCTTGTAACCTGTAATCTAATTAGAGCATTTGGGTCTAGAGAGAGACACACAGAGGGTGGAATTCAATTGTGTGAAAAGTCGGTTGGTTGTCTTTTTTCTCTCAACTGACCTTTCAAACATTTGAATACCCCCCCAGAGAGTCCTCCTGAGTCCTGTCCAGGGTGTAAGTAGTACAGAGGCTGCTGCTATTGCATTTTCGCAAGAGAGCATTTTGTCCTTCCTTGAATGAGTCAAGTTGGGAGGTATCCCCATTCCCCATGCTCTCCCCGCCCCCCTCCCCCCCCCCCCAAGTATTAATCCGGCCCTTGTTGTAATATTGACAATCATCATGTCGACACTGATGAAATGTCAACAGGATTACACATTCTCAGCCTTAATGCAAAAACGAGGAATATTGACTGATCGAGTAGGTATATGGCTACACAGACTGGACGTGGCAGTTTCTCTGGATACATAACTGCAGCTGACAGCATGTACACGCCCCAAAAACTGCCATGACACGCCTGCATTTTTGCTACTGCTCCCTGTTAACCATAGCCAGATTAAAGGGGGGGTGCAGGGCATACTGTACACCGGGCCCCCCTTCGTCAGAGCAAACTGACATGACTAGCTTTCCCTCTTAAGCAACAGCAGAACCATCAGCAAGAATGTGAGCAGGCCAGGACAGTATGCAGTGCAGGCAGAGACACAGGAGTATCATGTTTCATGAGCTACCGACAGAGCTTTCCGACCAGAGGAGAGATAGGAGGGTGGAGAGAGCCCAACATGTCCCTCCTGGAATGGGACATGTTGGGAGGTATGCACAATCTAATATACACCCTCCACCTTCCACCGGGGCCCCCCTGTCTTAAGTGCCTCAGGCACCCCCAAGGCTTAATCTGGCCCTGCCGTTAACGCCACTAAGCAGTCACGTCCTGTCAATCACTCTCAATGGCACCTTTACACATGCACAGTGCGATTGTAGCGCATGCACAGCCTGATGATAATTGCAAATTGCATAAACATCGGCATAGCGTACAACTCTGAATCAGGCACAGAGGCCACTACAGTGGACGGCTGTTTTAAGTCATTATATCCTGTAGAACAGGGGTGGCCAAAAGGTAGATCGCAATCTACCGGTAGCTAGCGAAGCACCTGCTGGTAGATCGTGACCAACGTTACGCCAGTAGAGCGGGGTGCTGGTGACGTCGTGATGTCACCCGCATGCTGTAAGGAGCCCACTACCGCTGCTTCTCTTCCTTCAGCTGCCTGGACTGCCTGTCATGACGTGCTGTCATAGGGAGCTGCTGTTCTGCCTGGCTGCCTGCTCGGCAGGTAGTGTCTGGCGGTGTTATTGAAGTGTTATACGGGGAAGGGATAGAGAGGAGGAGCGGGGTCTGAGACAAATATAGATTTTTATTTTTTTGTAGGAGACAATTATTTTTTTAGAAGTATGCAACAATTTTACTACTGTGTGGGGGCAATGTGTTTTTACTACTGTGTGGGGGCCAATGTGTTTTTACTACTGTGTGGGGGCCAATGTGTTTTTACTGCTGTGTGGGGGCCAATGTGTTTTTAATGCTGTGTGGGGGCCAATGTGTTTTTACTACTGTGTGGGGGCCAATGTGTTTTTACTGCTGTGTGGGGGCCAATGTGTTTTTAATGCTGAGTGGGGGCCAATGTGTTTTTACTGCTGTGTGGGGGCCAATGTGTTTTTAATGCTGTGTGGGGGGCCAATGTGTTTTTACTACTTTGTTGGGGTCAATGCGTTTTTACTCCTGTGTGGGGGTCAGTGTGTTTTTACTTCTGTGTGGGGGTCAGTGTGTTTTTACTACTTTGTTGGGGCCAATGTGTTTTTACTCCTGTGTGGGGGTCAGTGTGTTTTTACTACTTTGTTGGGGCCAATGTGTTTTTTCTATGTGTGAGGGCCAATGTGTTTGAGTTTTTTACTTGTGGGGAGCCAATTTGTGATTTTGGGTGAGACAGTCCCTACACCCTTTGCAGCGAGGAGGTCACGCCCCATTTTTGTTATGCCTTGCCCCCTTTTTGGGCATGCGTCTGTGGCACGCACTTTTGTCCCACCTAGCTAGATCACGAAAGCTTTTCAGCTTTCAAAGTAGATCGCCAACTCCAAAAGTCTGGCCACCCCTGCTGTAGAAGATATCTTTTGACATTACTAGTGCATTGCGGCCCTCATTCCGAGTTGATCGCTCGCTAGCTACTTTTAGCAGCAGTGCAAACGCATAGTCGCCTCCCATGGGGGAGTGTATTTTCGCTTTGCAGGAGTGCGAACGCCTGTGCAGCCGAGCGCAGCCAACACATTTTGTGCAGAACAAGACCAGCCCTGTAGTTACTTATTCTGTGCGATGATTGCTGCGACGAGTGACACAGTAATGACGTCAGATACCTGCCCAGCAAACGCCCGGCCATGCCTGCGTTTTTCAAAACACTCCCAGAAAACGGTCAGTTGACACCCAGAAACTCCCACTTCCTGTCAATCACCTTGCGTTCGCCAGCGCGACTGAAAGCGTCGCTAGAACCTGTGCAAAACCACGATGCTCATTGTACCCGTATGGCGCGCGTGCTCATTGCGATGCATACGCATGCGCAGTTTCGCCGTTTTTTAACTGATCGCTACGCAGCGAACAACGGCAGCTAGCAATCAACTCGGAATGAGGCCAGTGTCCTCTTCTTTGGACCTCTGCCAAAATTAGGAGGTATGCCACCTAGTGGCAGTTTTTATTTGCAATTAAAACAATAAGTCAAAATAAAATGGCTGAGTAAAGTTCACCACCACCGGGCACTTCAGGGAATTCGGTTAGATAGCAGAGCAGGTAATAAAATAAATTCAAGGAAAGTAACATTTAGGGTATAATTAATTGGTAGATGTTTTGATAAAATTTTAATCTTATTCTTTTCACAGTTGATGTAAAATCACCGACGGGATATAATGGAGTCCGAGATCGCCAGAGGTGTGAGATGCCTGCTGATCGCTGACTTTTTTTTAAAGGGGCAATGACTCACAAGGCACGGTTTTGCCTTGTAAGTGTTTGCTCCTTGAAAAAATGTTCGAGAACGGCCGGCATCCTGCACCTACGCCAATCTTGGACTGTATTACATCCTGCTGCATATGTCCACTTCAGTGGAAATCATGCAATGCAAAGATTCATACTGCATGCTAGGCTTATGCTGACATATAGGCCTAACCTAAATACTTTCTTATATAATAGCGATATATACTAGTTTTCACAGCTGAGAGCATTACTGTATATGCATCATTATATGTTACCTTAAATTGTAAATTAATTCAATTATTATCATTAGTAGCAGCTGTGGTAGTAGTGGCGGATGCTTTATTACTAGTATTGCTTTTATTTTCTCTAGACATCAGGAGTAACAGGGTTAGGTACAGAGTGGTATAACACGCACATGGGGGGAGCAGATTTCAGGGATCACTGGGGCAGATGTATTAAGCCTGGAGAAGGGATAAGGAAGTGACAAAGCAGTGATAAGTGCACGGTGATAACGCACCAGCCAATCAGCTCTTAACTGTCATTTTTCAAATTCGTAATGATTGACTTATCACTGTTTTATCACTTCTCTATCCCTTCTCCAGGTTAATACATCTGTCCCAGTGTTTGGCGATGTACCCACACAGACGCAACAACAGGAGATGGTACATTTGTGGTCTTTCACTTTCTTGATGTGACTTGTGTCCTTGCATGGCTGATGTATAGAATGTCTGGATTCAATGACAAGAATCAGTTGGATTTCAGAGCATCCATTGCCATACCTCCCAACATTTCTAAAGTAGTAATTGGGAAAACGGTGCAGCGAAGGCGCGCCCATGCCTGGAAAGGGGGCGTTACCTGCGCAAAAGGGGGTGTGGC
The DNA here is from genome assembly GCF_028390025.1 of Pseudophryne corroboree. Classification (NCBI taxonomy): domain Eukaryota; kingdom Metazoa; phylum Chordata; class Amphibia; order Anura; family Myobatrachidae; genus Pseudophryne; species Pseudophryne corroboree. The sequence continues at coordinate 55,581,109 of NC_086444.1, read as the reverse complement.
TTCACAAGAGTGCCTCAATTGTGAGCCACGCCCCCCTTCTTCGTCACTGAGGGCTGTGAGCTGCTGGCATGCCCCCTCTCCCTCTGTCTCCAGTGACTAGACGCTGTGCGCATGCGCACAGTGTCTATTCACTGCCGCTTTGCTAAGCAGGGCAGCGATGACAGGAGCCTCCCATTCACAGCATAGGGAGAGGCGGCGCAGGAGATGATCTTATCCCCCAGCGCCGCCTCCACCCCCGCCCCTGCTGCTGCTGCGCCCCCCTGCTGCTAAGGCAACCGACCCGGTGTATTGCCGGGTTGGAAAGCCACCAAAGCAGAGCAAATGCCGGATCCCACCCGGTAGGGACACGTTTCTCTTACTGGGTGGAATCCGGCATTTGCGATCTGAAAGCGGCATAAGTGTTATAATCAGTCACATTCAGTCTGTGAAAAAGTTCTAGGTATGGAGCACAGTCAGAAGTAAATGAAAATATTTCTGTTATACTGTAAATACTGAGGACATTTTTGTTTTTGGATGAATATATTTATAAATAGGCGTACAAAATGTATTGTTTTCAATTTAGATGATTCTTTGTATCTGGAGAAAATAATATAGGGGGTCATTCCAAGTTGATCGCACTCTGCAACTTTTTGCCGGCCGTGTGATCAACTAGCAGGCTGCGATCGCTTGTGCAGCCGAGCTATGCAAAAACATTTTGTGCAGTTTCTAAGTAGGTCTGGACTTACTTACCCACTGCAATGACTTCAGCGTCTCAGGTCCCGGAATTGACGTCAGACATCCGCCCACCAAACGCCTCGACACGCCTGCGTTCGGATCTCCACTCCCCGAAAACGTATGCGCATTCCGGACCTGTTCGCATGGCTGAGAAGAAAAGCAGCATGCGAACTGGTCGGAATGACCCCCATAGTAAGTAACATGATAAGGACAAATAGGAAACATACTAGACGTTTTTCTTTTCTTTTACCTTACTTTTTGGATAAGAGAAACAAGACAAAAACAAACCTACACTGTAAAATACTGTTCCATGATAATAGGGCAATGTTTTATGTTTTAATGAATGCCACTGAGGACAATAATACTCTAGGGAAATAGGCCCTCGTTATGTGACTTTAGCTTTTTTGTAAATTTTTGAAAAAAATGCAAACCCAAATCCAAAACCATTCACGGCCAGTGGCGGATTTTTACCTATGAGCTGCATCCAACCCAGGTAAAACCCGCCACCCTACTCAGTGTCCGAGACCGCACTGCCTTCAACGTGACTGGCAGTGACTGCCTATTAGAATTCCACCTGTCAGTCACAGATACACAAGGCTGTCCCATTGGGAGATGTTTCCTCCCTCTGAGACTGCCGAACCCTGCTGTGATAATCAGAGAGCTGGCTTCGATGGGCTGCAGCCGATGCAGTCCATAGTAGCCGGGGGGTTTGCGCACTCGCACCGCAGCTTCTGCACATGCGCCGGTCCTGGCACCTTGCCAGATCCATTGCGCAGGTGTTGGGACCCGGGGCTGGTGACTGGCTTTCTCCTCTCCCTGGCAACCCTCCTACTATACGTAAGTAGAAGCTGCTGCTGGTCAAGGCGGTTTGGGAAAATCTAAAACTGGACGATGAATCAGGGCCAAATCCAGCAAAAATGATCCGGCGCACATCAATAATATAAAAAATGTCTCTACTTGGTAGAGAAGTTCTCACTTTACATTTCAGTAGATTGCATATAATCAGACAGGTTGGTACGGGATTCCGGAGCTGGCCTTCTGACCATCATCACCCCGCCCGTTGGGATGCCAACTACATCCCTATCAGACAATTAAACTGTGTAACCTCGGACAACAAAAAACTTACAAAGTTACCAAGAGGTCATATAACTAAACTCACATGACCATTCAAGATGTAACATGTTAAATTCCCTTAACATTTTCCTATCACAGTTTTTCGTAAATGTCTTACAGTACCTACCTTATACATATATTCATGCAATACAGTGTTTAATTGCAATAAGGTTTTTATTTTACCTAAATTACTATTAACACTTACATTAGAGATATACATTAGTGTACATCATTAGAAAACACATACTGTATATCCTGACAGCAGTAGTTCACTTAACATTCAGATACAATCTTAACACTATATTTATACATTGTCCATAGATAAACAGTGTGGTTACTGAAACACAGATCCCTTCTGCAGGCTCGGACTGGCCCTCAGGGGAACAGGGGAAACCACCGGTAGGCCCCACTGCCTGGGGGGCCCTCCTCCTCTAGGGATCAGGTTCTAGACTGTTCACTTGAATTATATATTATACATATGTTACCTTATACTGCACAGGATTATGATGTATTCTCTACAGTACATTGCTGTCATTAATCTGGCACATTATCATGCATGCACTAGCATATAAATTATCAAGGAGTCCAGACCAGGTACTCTATAATGGTTAGCCAAACCTCTGTGGTGGCTCACCACACCCCCTGTGGAGGCTGGCCACACCTCTAATCATGGGCCCCTACCATTGTATACCCCCGGTGGGCCCTTCATGCTCCAGTCCAACACTGCCCTTCTGTGAAATCACCTTCCAAATTGCAAAGTTGAGGGGAAAGTCCCCACAGAGTTTCTAGGTATGATCAAATTAAAGATTGAGGGACGGGTGTAATGAAGTCCGCGTTGGCCGGAGGTGCGGGTTTCTGGCCAAACTCGGGTGTTTTTATAAAGCGCCAATCATTTACAAGGCATTTTTTGGGTTTTGGGTTTCAGTTTTGGATCTGTATGTCCTTCGTGGTTTGGATCTGTATTGGTTTTGCCAAAACAACCCTTGCAGGTTTTGGTTTTGGTTATAGATCTGGATTTAAAAAAAAAATGATAATAACACCTAAAATAACAGAATTTGGGGGTGTTTTGTTCCTACAGTATTATTAACCTCAATAACATTACTTTCCAGGCATTTCCAGTCTATTTTGAACACCTTACAGCTCACAATATTGTTTTCATCCAGTTTAGGCCAAACGGCTGCACTGATGTAGCTGGATGACTAAGCTAAGTGACAGACGTGGACAGCATAAACACGTGGCAGATCTAGGAGTGGCACTGCAGTGGCAGACAGAATTAATATGCCAAAAAAATGCTCCAAAGAGCACATAATGCAAAGAGAAGAGGTGCAAGATGGAATTGTCCTTAGGCCCTCCCATCCACCCTTATGTTGTATATAATATTAAGCAAGACATGCACAGTTTAACAAACCAATCATTTCAGCTAGAGATGTGCGGCTGGCACTTTTCGTGCTTTGTGTTTTGGTTTTGGTTCTAATTCCACTTTCTTTTGCCAAAACCACCCTTCCGTGTTTTGGTTTTGGATCTGGATGATTTTTGAAAAAAAAAACATAAAAACAGCTAAAATCACAGAATTTGGGGGTAATTTTGATCCTATGGTATTATTAACCTCAATAACATTAATTTCCACTCATTTCAAGTCTATTCTGAACACCTCACACGTCTCAATATTGTTTTTAGGCCAAAAGGTTGCACCGAGGTGGCTGGATGACTAACCTAAACGGCACAAGTGGCCGACACAAACACCTGGCCCATCTAGGAGTGGCACTGCAGTATCAGACAGGAGGGCAGATACAAAAATAGGCCCCAAACAGCACATGATGCAAAGAAGAAAAAGAGGTGCATCAAGGCTGCTGTATGACTAAGCCAAGCGACACAAGTGTGCGACACAAACACCTGGCCCATCAAGGAGTGGCACTGCAGTGTCAGACAGGATGGCACTTTTCAAAAACTAGGCCCCAAACAGCACCTTATGCAAAGAAATAGAAGAGGTGCAATGAGGTAGCTGTATGACTAAGCCAAGCGACACAAACAATTGGCACATCTAGGAGTGGCACTGCAGTGGCAGACAGGAGGGCAGATATAAAAAAAAAGGCCCCAAACAGCACATGATGCAAAGAAGAAAAAGAGGTGCACAGAGGTTGCTTTATGACTAAGCTAAGCGACACAACCATCTGGCCCATTTAGTAGTGCCACGCAGTGGCTGAATGTCGAAAGTGGGCCGCAATTGTTCGGTCCACTGACAGCATCTCCTGCACGCCCCTGTCATTTTTAAAAAATTCTGCAATTGGTGGACTTATACGGCAGTACCCCAAGACTAATACAGCAGTACCCCTGGACTCATAAGGCAGTGTCAGACAGGATGGCACTTTTCAAAAACTAGGCCCCAAATAGCACCTCATGCAAAGATGTCGAAGAGGTGCAATGAGGTAGCTGTATGACTAAGCCAAGCGACACAAACAATTCCCACTGGAATTATACATCCAAATCACTGGAATTAAATGGCGAAATCACTGGAATTATACATCCAAATCACTGGAATTAAATGGCGAAATCAGTGGAATTATACGTCCAAATCATTGGAGTTAAATGGCAAAATCACTGGCATTATACTGTAAAATCACTGGAATTATACTGCAAAATCACTGGAATTATACGTCAAAATCACTGGAATTATACATCCAAATCACTGGAATTATACGTCCAAATCACTGGAATTATACTGCAAAATCACTGGAATTATACTGCAAAATCACTGGAATTATACTGCAAAATCACTGGAATTATACGTCAAAATCACTGGAATTATACATCCAAATCACTGGAATTATACGTCCTAATCACTGGAATTAAATGGCAAAATCACTGGAATTATACGTCCAAATCACTGGAATTAAACGGTAAAATGGAGGTTGAGGGCTTCCATCGTCATGTGAAGCTGAACCACTAGTCATGAACATAGGCCATGGCCTTAGCCGTTCCTTGCCACTCCGTGTCGTAAATAGCATATTGGTTATTTTACGTTTCTCCTCAGACCATTTAAATTAATTTTTTTGGGTATTTTTACTGAACTTTGGCTTTTTGGATTTTACATGCCCTCTACTATCACATTGGGCATCGGCCTTGGCAGATGACGTTGATGGCATTTCATCGTCTATGTCATGACTAGTGGCAGCATTTTCAGCACTAGGAGGAAGTGGTTCTTGAACTTTCCCTATTTTAGCCTCCAAATTTTTGTTCTCCATTATTTTTCTGGAGTTATATAACACAATATGTGGCACAGGAGATCGTACCCCGACACCTCACAGGGCAAAACCTGTAAAAATAATTTGGATTAAATATTAATAACCCCTTTATTTGGAGTAAATAATATACAGCACAGGACAGCACCACTGAATTTATATGGCAGCACCACTGGACTGATGCAGGACAACACAGCACCACTGCAATGGACTGGATTTATACAGCAGCACTGGACATTTGGCAGCAGAGGACACCACCATTGTGAATGGTCACTGGACTGACTGATGCACAGGACACTACCACTGGTCTGACAGTAGCGGATCTTGCCACGGGCAAGCAGGACTTTTGCCCGGGGCGCCGCCTCCCGGAGGGCGCAGGGCGCACCAGGGCAAGATCCGCTGCTGCTGTGCCCCCCGCTGCCACTGGCCGCTGTGAAGGGAAACTAGACGCGTAAACATTGTCAGGACTGGGGTAAAAAAAAAAAAAAACACACCCAAGAGGTGGCTTTTTTGGTCTTATGCCCAGGCATTGCAATGGATTTCTTTTTATCACGGTCAACAACTGCAGCCACCAGTAGCTGACTTACACAAACAACATCATCGTCAACATCCTCACTGTCAGATAGTACACACATATCCTCCTCATCCTGTCCCACTTCCACACACGAATCCACAATTTGTATTATGTCCTCCTCATCAGATTCATCACTATCTTTACCTGTACTGCTCACCACATGTGCAAATGGTTCAGAAATGGTGGAAGGAGGTGAAAGAGGCTTCTCCAGGAGGACAGTGTGAGAAATGTCAGACTCACACATAGCTAACGTGGACACCCCTAAACGTTCCTCAAAATGTCTGATGGTTCTGATTCTGAATGCGCAGTTTGTCTTACTGCCTCTGCAGCTAACTTTCCATTTGATTTTTTTCTTTTCTTTACCACTCTAAAATTAAATGATTTGACATACCCTGGCCTAAGCGCTCTGTGCCCCTGGGCACCTGCCTTAGCAGATGACATTGACGGACTTGCATTGTCAATGTCATGACTAGTGGCAGCAGCGTCAGCACTGTGAGTAGCCTCCATTTCTATAAACACAAAGTGGGGTTGACCTTCTCCGACAGCGTCACACAAATGAGTCAGAAATATATATAATAATGACAAACTGCGGTTGACTTCACCAACAGCATCACACAAATGAGTCAGAAATATATATAATAATTACAAACTGTGGTTGACTTCACTTACAGTGTCGCACAATACGTTTATGAGTAGGAAATAATATACTGTGGTCTGACAGGCAGTGTCACAGTACTTATGAAAATAAAATAAAAATTGTTTAGTACATTGGGGTCCAGCACAATCAAAAATATTTTTTTATAATTATAATTTTAGGCTTTTTTTTTTTTTTAACGTAATCATTTTATTGTCATTGCATCACTTCACAATACAAGTGTCAGGTTCAGTAATATAAAGATATATATACATGTAAATATTAACACCAGGTCTTCATTGTATTCTCACAAGTAGTGTTGAACAGAGGCCTGTACACATCATCACTTAATTGAGTATATTTTAGTGTAAATAGATTATAAGCGATAGAACCCTTGAATAAAAATAAGAGTAAAATTAGAAAGATTCGTGGAAAAGAGAACAATTCCCTGTTAGTCTCCATATCATGGGGTTATGAGGGGGCCGGGACCATTCAACGCCATTAGCCATCAATTTGCTATTATTATGGGAGGGTCACCAACCGCCAATCTAGTCTCATACCATAGTGTTTCTTTCAATGAATTTTTTATTCTAATTTGAAAATCATTAGGGAGGGTGGCGATATAGCTTTCCCAAGACTCAAAGAATTGCCCCACCAATTTATCTTTTTGTATAGTGGTTTCTATCCAGTGCATTTGAAATAGGTGGTGCAACTTTCCTTTGAATAGAGGTAGCGTAGGCGAATCTTTAAGGATCCAGGCCTGTAAGATGGCCTTTCTCGCAGCCGCACTTATCGCCAAAAGTAGCCGTTTGCCTCCCTTTGTGACTCTCTGCCCTGACGGGAGAATTCCAAAAATTGCCCATTCCGCTGTAAAGGGAATAAAATTAATCAGCTCTGCCATGGCATATTGCCGTACTTGCAGCCAGAAATGGCGGATCATCGGGCATGTCCAAAAGCAGTGCATGAGATCGGATTCGGGTGTATGGCATTTGAGACACCTATCCGAATCAGTCATGCCTGCCAAAAATTGCTTATATGGGGAGAAATAAGTCCTATGGGTAATATTATAGAACATTTCTTGATACTGTGCCGAAGGTAGTAGTTTGCATGATTGAAGTAGGCTGTTTAAAATTATTTCACATGTAAGTCTAGGGAAATCAGATATCCATTTCTGCATCCCATATTGTGATGCAGAATGGTCTATTAGAGTGGTAAGTTTTCTATAATGTATTGACATAGCTCGTTTCGTGTAAGGCATAGTCAATAGCATAGTATCTAAATCATTGGTAAAATCCGCCTCCGAAAGAGACTTGATCACTGAGCTAGCGTAGTGTTGCATCTGAAAAAATGCTAATGGGAAACCAGATATAAACGGGTAAATTTCCCTCGCCTCTGTAAATGTCAATGGCTTCCTTCTACCCTCATCAATTATATGACGTATGTTTTTCAGGCCCTCTTTGTTGAACAGTGTGAATGGAGAGACCGCCTCCCCATGTTGGAACTCCGGATTGCCCAGGAACGTCAGGAACAAGGACTTGTGCCCACCTAAATTCCTAGCGCGTCTAAGAATATGCCATAATTTATATATTGTCCATAGAAGTGGGTTGTCTTTCAATTCCTGATCGAATTCCGCTTCCACCCCGTGAAGGAAAGATATTAGGTTCCTGGACCCTACAAATTGTGTCTCCAGCTGTGTATTAGCATAAGTATTACTATTATGTAACCAGTCTTTTAAAAATCTCAATAAAGAAGCATGGTTATATTTCTGAATGTTTGGAAAATTAATGCCCCCGTTAGCTTTAGGTTGCTGTAGTTTATGCATTGCAATGCGCGGTCTTTTACCCTTCCATATGAATTGTCGGAACAATGTGGTTATGTATGCTACGTCAGATCTGCTAAGCAGTACAGGGAGGGATTGCAGGATGTATAGCAATTTGGGGAATGTGCACATTTTAATTAAATTGGCTCTTCCTAAGTATGAGAGCAGCAAGCTTTTCCAAGCCTCCAACTCCTTTGCTATGTTGTCGATCGCCGCTCTCACATTTAGCCGATACAGATCTGCTGGGTTTTTAGGGAGTTTGATTCCCAAGTATGTGATATATGTGGGGGCCCATTTAATGGGTAATTGGCGGCCCCATCCTGGACTTTTAATTCCATTTTTTAGACACAAACCCACTGATTTGTTAAGGTTAACTTGAAAGCCCGATATTTTACCGAAATCATCTAATAATCTCAATGTCTCCCTTAAGGACTCCTTAGGGTTCCCCATATATAATAGGACATCATCCGCAAAAGCCGATAATTTTATCTCCATGTTTCCAATTGGAATACCCTTGTAAACTGTCGATTCTTGGAGAACTCGAAATAGGGGATCTATAGACAAATTAAAAAGAAGAGGGGACAGTGGGCAGCCCTGCCTCGTGCCCCTTTGCATGGTTATTTGATTTCCTCGTTTGCCATTAACCAATAGCGAGGTTTTCGGGGCAGTATATAGATATTTTATGAGGTTTACAAATCGGTCGCTGAAGCCCCTACACTCCAACACATTAAATAAATGGTGCCATGCCACAGTGTCGAAAGCTTTGTGTGTGTCTAGGCTTAAGAGAATATGTTCTGATAGGGGTGAGTTCCTGGATGCAATTGTGGCCGCTATGGCTGTTCGGATGGCTTTAACCGATTGACGGTCCCGAACAAAACCATATTGGTGTTCCGTCAATAAGTCAGGGAGAATCAATTGTAACCTATTTGCCATTATTTTCGTAAAGATCTTAAAGTCAGAGTTTAATAGAGTAATAGGTCTATATGAGTCAGCAGACATTAAGTCCCTATCCGGTTTGGGGATCAGTGTCGTGTATGCTTGTGAAAAGGAAGAGTAGCTTGGGTGCTCCCTGTAGATGTTATTAAATAATTCTAGCAATGTCGGTGTTAGTTCCCTTTGTAACAATTTATAGTATGCCCCTGTGAATCCATCGGGTCCCGGTGATTTGTGTGGCTGTAAAGAGGCAATGACCTCCCGTATTTCTTCTTCCCTGATGTCCCCGTCAAGCGCCTCCCGTTGGTCGGCACTCAGGTGAGGTAGGTTCGCCATAGATATGAATTCCCTCTGTAGCTCCTCATGTGGCGATATGGGGCTATAAAGGGCAGTGTAATAATCACTTAAATGTGTTAAAATGTCAGCTGTCGTTGTGTAGGTCTTGTTCTGGGAATCGTCTCTCAACGCTGTTATATAGGAGCGTTGCCGTCTCGATTTAGACATAGTAGCTAGAAGTTTACCAGTTCTGTTGCCCCATTTATAATAGTGGAATTTGGTGTAGTCTAAGCGTTGTTGAGCTTGAGCCGTCAAGAAGGCATCAAGTAATTTTTTATCCCTGACATATCTCTCCAGATGTTCCTCTGTGGGAATGGCTTTATAAATGTTGAAGCTATGTGACATAGCGTCGTGTAAAGTATGATATTGCCTTGAGCTGTCTTTCCGCAACCTTGCCACATAACCTATTATGTGACCTCGTATCACCGCCTTTGACGCCTCCCAAAAGAGCACCGTGTCATCCCAATGTTCTATATTGTCATCTACAAAATTGTGCCATGAATATAATAGAAATTTCTTAAAATCTTCTGAATTGGAAAGGTGATCTGGGAAACGCCAAAGGCGGTCCACTCCCCCCTGGGAGTCCACATATAACTCTAACCGTACCATAGCATGATCCGAGATAACGATATCGTCCATTGTCGCCCTTTTCACCTGATCCAGTAGATGATTGGCCAGCAATATGTAATCTATCCGGGACATAGTACCATGTACCCTAGATAGGTGACTGTAAGACCTGTCCGTTTGATTTAGTAAACGCCATGGGTCGCTCAATTCTAATAGTTCCTTCATTTCCTGTATAAATTGCCAACATGGGGAGGTCGGTCTGGCGACAAAGGATGATTTGTCTAGTGTGTGGTCGTCAACCGCGTTAAAGTCGCCTCCAACTATTAAAGAGTAATTGGTTCTGCTGGCTAAGATTTGCGTTAGGTGGCGTAAAAATTCCCCGGTTGCCACATTAGGTGCGTATAAATTTACTAAAGTAAATTTTCTGCCTTCAATTTCTACATCAAGAATCAAGTAGCGTCCTTCAGTGTCTGCTAGTGTGTGTAGAATCTTGTATCTCAAGTGTTTATGGAACAAGATTGCCACTCCTCTGGATTTTGAGGAGTGAGAAGCCTGTATGCATTCCGCTAACCAGGGGGCTCGCAAAGTAGATTCGTCACCAAGCCTCCAGTGAGTTTCCTGGAGGAAGGTGATAGAGGGTTTTTTCCGACGAAGGTGAATGAGTACTTTTTTTCTCTTAATCGGGGTGTTAAGTCCGTCCACGTTCCAAGATATTATAGAACAGTGGGCGGTCTCCCGGCCCGCAGATGTACATCTATTATCGTCCGCCATCATTAGTGGCAAAAGAGCTGAAAGAGGTGCCCCGATGTATCCCAAGCATTCCCAATTGGCAGCAACTGTCCCCCCACGAAGAGTAGAACAGCATGGGTCCTAAAATTTCTGGCGTTTAGGTCCCGGCCCTCTCCCCCCGCTACACATCCCCAGGAGGCTGTTGAGGAGACCAAACAGGCCATCACAATCATTAAATTCAGGTGAAGTAATGCATTTCCATTTTTTAGAACTATAACTAAACGTGGGTCGTCTAACTGACCCATGTCAACAAACTGAGGATTCCCGACCGCAATGGAGGGAATGCTCCGTTTTTTAAACAAAAACAGTACAAACAACAAACATTGTAATGCAAGTGTAGAAAACCTACTAATCATCCTTAATGAAGAACAAAGGATATCAAAAAAAAAAAAAAAAAAAGAGAAAAAAAATGTTACCTTCAGTCAGGGTCTGGGTAAATAATACAGTCCTGAGTAAGACCTAATATATGGGGGAAGTACGTCTGGCCCTCCACCCCCCCAGAGCCCCCCTATTCATTGGCCCGGTGGCATAGAAATGGGCGAAAATTGTAGGGGTAGGACTATCGAGAGGGTTCAGGCCAGGCGCCCCCCCTCCGATAAAATATTATAGATAGAGGTCATATTAGCGTGACTTATTTAATCTCGTGAACTGGCATTAGAGCGGGCAGGCGAAGGAGGGCCACGTCTAAGGAAATGGGACTTCGCCTGTTGGGGGTCAGTGAAAAGCTGAGTACGGCCATTTTCCGTTACTTTTAATTTGGCTGGATAGAGTAAAGCGAATCTTATCTTTTTGTCCACCAAAAACCTACAGACCTCCGAAAATGCCTTACGTTTCTGTGATACCAAGGCTGAAAAGTCTTGGAACACCAGGATTTTGTGGCCCCCCACTCGCAGCTCTGGGGCAGCACGGTAGGCCTGCAGTACTTTTTCTTTGTCTCTGTAGTCTAAGAATTTAGCAATAGTGGGCCTAGATTGATTGCCCCTATCCCTGCGGACTGCGCCTAACCTATGCGCCCTTTCCACCGGCAGTGGCAGGTCAGATTCTGGCAGACCCAGAGCAGACGGGATAAGTTTACCAACGTAATCCTGTAATTGTATGTCATTAACCTCTTCAGGAATGCCGATAAAACGTAAATTACATCTCCTATTCCTGTTTTCCAGGTCATCTAGTTTCTCGACCATGGTGTGTATAGTTTGAGATTTAATCGCTAGTTCTTGTTGTAAGGCGTGAACTGAGTCTTCAGCATCGCTTGTTCGTTGTTCTAAAGTGTCTATTCTAGCAGTATTTGATTCTATCTTTGCTAGCGATGTGTCTAGTCGCGCATGCAAATCTTCAAATTTTTTATCAATGAGGGGCATTAACATGTTAATTACTTCTTTGGCGTTATCCGCTGGTGACGGGATTGCCATATGGACAGGGTGTGTGTCCTCAATTCCTCCTGATAGTGGAGAAGGAGGCGAAGATGATTGAGACGCATTTGTTTTTTGGTTTGTTTGGCGTTTGTAGCCTGATTTAGCCGCGGAACTAGGCATGTCTGCGGATGAATTTTGGTTTTTAGCCAAATACTTGTCCATACCACGGTGTGCCAGCACTAAGAACAAAGCAGATGTGACCAATACTAGTCGCAATGGTATGATAACCGGTATAAAGCAAATATAAGTCTTACTAAAATGTGTACGTTAGACCCTGAAAGTGAGACGTTGACTACATATTCTCACGAGGTGGGTAACTTGTGTTTAGAAAAGTACCTGATAGATATACAAAACCGGAGGCTAAAAGACCATCGGTCTCACCTGCCTCGAGGGCCGTGTACAAGCAAATGAATGGTAAATAAGAAACGTAGCAATTGCCACTCACAAAATGAATATCATATCTCTGTCACAGAATTCAATAATGTATGCAAAGATCATAGCATTTTGTGGTAAGAAGGGAGAGGGGGAGAAAAACAAAAAACAAAACAATCAATAATTAAATGAATAAATTAGATAAGAGTAAGAATTAAATTCAAATTCGCAGCAACGTTAGGTGTAGTGGAATCTCCTTACGGAACATATAACAAACAGTTGTGGTGAAATGTAGGTTGCAGCCTGTAAGTTAGATTTTTTTTTTTTTCCTTTTTTTTTCCCTAAATAGAATTATTTTCAATGTAACCACAAGGTGTCACTGTAGGCACATGTAAAACTTTCCCAGCCTCGTGAGTAAGCTGAGGAACATGCACTACATGTAAAGGAGAGTAAGGGGACAGGGGGACAGGAGGAGTCCCAAAGGTTTAGGCGTTCGGACAAGTACTCAAGAAGGTAATCCCCTTATAAAATATCCCCAGCTGACCCACTGAGAGTTATGGGGCGGTCTCTCCCAAAACCAAGGAGAAACAGCTTTGGGGTTAGTCTGTTGTTCAGAGTTGAGCCGGTCTTATGAATGTAATTGCTCTGAGGGGTACAAGGGGGAGAAGTAAAGGGAGGGCCGAGAGGGGAAAAACGGAGTGGGTAGGAAGGAGGGTTGGCAAGGTAATGGGAGACACACTAGGAGGGAACGGGTTTAAGTGAGGGAGAAAGAGTGGAAATCAGAAGTGGCTAGTTAGTTCAGAAAATGAGAGGGGGGTTCAACTCACAGTATTAGTGTTCAGGGGAGAATATTCTGCATCCTGTGAAGATATGCTGCATTTATAGGCGTGCAGAATTGTTCTGGTCCCCTGTATGTCTTTACTCCGGTAACAGCTCCGGCCGCACAGGGGGCTATGGACCCGTTATGTGATCGTCTAGTGCTGTGTCTGCCGCATCAAGCCTGAAGGGAGTGTTCCATCTCCTCCCGAACTCCGCTCTCAGCCTGCACTCCCCGCAGCCAGAAGTAGCCCCAGAGACAGCGTCTCGTCGCGGATCCTCTTGTCTTGCTCCGTCCGGCAAATGTGTGGGCGTTGCTGCCGCCTGAGCACCCGGCGTCTTCCTGGTCCCTCCGCTCCTCTCAGTTCCGGACGACTCCTCGCCGCACCGTGCGTGTCAGGTCGGCGGCCAGTTCCCTCGGTCTCCGCAGTGGGAAGGCGAGCCCCGGGCAGAGTCAGTCACGGGCAGTCTGTGGCTCCCCACAGCAGCGTCGCCCGTAGGCAAAGACTCGCGCCTCCGCAGTCGACCACCACACTCTCTCAAGGCCTCCTCCCGGTGCTCCACAGGTGAGAGTATGCTTCGGGGGTGAGCAGTGATTCCCCGCCAGCCCGCGACTCGGCACTTTAGCGTTGTCCGTTGCCTTGGGCGCGTGTCTCCGTAGCTGCACTCCTCTCCGCGGCCCTCCCGGCGTTTCACAGGCAAGAGTGAGCTTCAGGGGTACCTTGTAAGAGCCGTGTGTTAGTGGCCGTAGTTTCTTCTTCAGCACCCGCAGCTCACCGCAGTTGATATGGGTACAGTCAAAATCGCGCCAACGCCGTGTTGGCGGTCATGCCGGCCATCCAGTCCAATGGCCTAACTTCGGGGCAATCCTCCACTTTTCCCCTTCAATATTATGTACCCCGTCGTCAGTGGAGCTTTAGTAACAGGCTAAAGACACTTTTGTGGGGTTTAAATCCTCCAAAAAGGTGGATGTATGGGGATTTTGCCTGTGTTGTGGAGGAGCAATGTTAAAAAGCAGCCATGCTAGCTGGCCACGCCCCCGGAAGTCTGGCTTTTTGTTTTTAGCTTTTATTATTTTAATTTTGCACTGGGGCAGAGCCCCTGGATGGATGGACAGAGCACCCCTTTCAGATACAGCAGGCAGAGAGTGCACCCCTTTTTCAGATACAGCAGACAGAGAGAGCACCCCTTTTTCAGATACAGCAGACAGAGAGAGCACCCCTTTTTCAGATACAGCAGACAGACAGGGCACCCCCTTTCAGATACAGCATATAGAGAGAACATCCCTTTCTTTTACAACAGACAGAGCACCCCTATCAGACGCAGAAGCACACCTTTTAGATACAGCAGACAGAGCACCCGCCCTACGCCATGCCAGACACAGTACTGGAGAGGGACATGTTCGTCCAGTACACTCTCCACAGCTGGAGTGAAAATTGTGCTGATACACGTGATATAGAATCCAAAACCCACGAGAATCCGACGTTCGGCCTCGCTTTGGGATCCGAGTAAGGCGAGAAGTCCTGAGCCGGACTTGGATCCCGGCTCGGATCGCAAAGTTCGGGGAGGTTCGGTTCCTCGGGAACGTAACCCGCTCATCCCTAACATATATACAGCCCATGTGTAAGGCACTAACAATGGATTTACCTGGTGTCCATATAGCTATAATTTAATGCATTTGGTAAATAACAAAATAAGAAGATTCAGTAAATAAGATGGGGAATACTTTAAATCCCAATAAGAAATTGTCATTGATTTCCTTTATACAGATAGAAATGTGCAGCTTGTTATCTGCAGCCTGAACATACCTGCCTACTTTTGAAAAATAAATCCAGAAAGATTAATTTAGTATGAATGCGCCACATGTACAATTGTATGTTTCCAAGGGACTGCATTCTGCTCTGCCCAAGGGTCATGTCTAGTTCCACCCATGGTCAGTATGTGCAGCCCCCCAGGGGTGTGCCCATCACAACTAAGACCTCTCCATATGCCATTTAATCCTGCCCACATGTGCCACAAACCGACCTCAATTTCACTCAGACCTCTTTACTAGAGATGTGTACTTGAAATTTTTCGGGTTTTGTGTTTTGGTTTTGGGTTCGGTTCCGCGGCCGTGTTTTGGGTTCGACCGCGTTTTGGCAAAACCTCACCGAATTTTTTTTGTCGGATTCGGGTGTGTTTTGGATTCGGGTGTTTTTTTTAAAAAACACTAAAAAACAGCTTAAATCATAGAATTTGGGGGTCATTTTGATCCCAAAGTATTATTAACCTCAAAAACCATAATTTCCACTCATTTTCAGTCTATTCTGAATACCTCACACCTCACAATATTATTTTTAGTCCTAAAATTTGCACCAAGGTCGCTGGATGACTAAGCTAAGCGACCCTAGTGGCCGACACAAACACCGTGCCCATCTAGGAGTGGCACTGCAGTGTCACGCAGGATGGCCCTTCCAAAAAACCCTCCCCAAACAGCACATGACGCAAAGAAAAAAAGAGGCGCAATGAGGTAGCTGTGAGAGTAAGATAAGCGACCCTAGTGGCCGACACAAACACCGGGCCCATCTAGGAGTGGCACTGCAGTGTCACGCAGGATGGCCCTTCCAAAAAACCCTCCCCAAACAGCACATGACGCAAAGAAAAAAAGAGGCGCAATGAGGTAGCTGTGTGAGTAAGATAAGCGACCCTAGTGGCCGACACAAACACCGGGCCCATCTAGGAGTGGCACTGCAGTGTCACGCAGGATGGCCCTTCCAAAAAACCCTCCCCAAACAGCACATGACGCAAAGAAAAAAAGAGGCGCAATGAGGTAGCTGTGTGAGTAAGATAAGCGACCCTAGTGGCCGACACAAACACCGGGCCCATCTAGGAGTGGCACTGCAGTGTCACGCAGGATGGCCCTTCCAAAAAACCCTCCCCAAACAGCACATGACGCAAAGAAAAAAAGAGGCGCAATGAGGTAGCTGTATGAGTAAGATAAGCGACCCTAGTGGCCGACACAAACACCGGGCCCATCTAGGAGTGGCACTGCAGTGTCACGCAGGATGGCCCTTCCAAAAAACCCTCCCCAAACAGCACATGACGCAAAGAAAAAAAGAGGCGCAATGAGGTAGCTGTGTGAGTAAGATAAGCGACCCTAGTGGCCGACACAAACACCGGGCCCATCTAGGAGTGGCACTGCAGTGTCACGCAGGATGGCCCTTCCAAAAAACCCTCCCCAAACAGCACATGACGCAAAGAAAAAAAGAGGCGCAATGAGGTAGCTGTGTGAGTAAGATAAGCGACCCTAGTGGCCGACACAAACACCGGGCCCATCTAGGAGTGGCACTGCAGTGTCACGCAGGATGGCCCTTCCAAAAAACCCTCCCCAAACAGCACATGACGCAAAGAAAAAAAGAGGCGCAATGAGGTAGCTGTGTGAGTAAGATAAGCGACCCTAGTGGCCGACACAAACACCGGGCCCATCTAGGAGTGGCACTGCAGTGTCACGCAGGATGGCCCTTCCAAAAAACCCTCCCCAAACAGCACATGACGCAAAGAAAAAAAGAGGCGCAATGAGGTAGCTGTGTGAGTAAGATAAGCGACCCTAGTGGCCGACACAAACACCGGGCCCATCTAGGAGTGGCACTGCAGTGTCACGCAGGATGGCCCTTCCAAAAAACCCTCCCCAAACAGCACATGACGCAAAGAAAAAAAGAGGCGCAATGAGGTAGCTGTGTGAGTAAGATAAGCGACCCTAGTGGCCGACACAAACACCGGGCCCATCTAGGAGTGGCACTGCAGTGTCACGCAGGATGGCCCTTCCAAAAAACCCTCCCCAAACAGCACATGACGCAAAGAAAAAAAGAGGCGCAATGAGGTAGCTGTGTGAGTAAGATAAGCGACCCTAGTGGCCGACACAAACACCGGGCCCATCTAGGAGTGGCACTGCAGTGTCACGCAGGATGGCCCTTCCAAAAAACCCTCCCCAAACAGCACATGACGCAAAGAAAAAAAGAGGCGCAATGAGGTAGCTGTGTGAGTAAGATAAGCGACCCTAGTGGCCGACACAAACACCGGGCCCATCTAGGAGTGGCACTGCAGTGTCACGCAGGATGGCCCTTCCAAAAAACCCTCCCCAAACAGCACATGACGCAAAGAAAAAAAGAGGCGCAATGAGGTAGCTGTGTGAGTAAGATAAGCGACCCTAGTGGCCGACACAAACACCGGGCCCATCTAGGAGTGGCACTGCAGTGTCACGCAGGATGGCCCTTCCAAAAAACCCTCCCCAAACAGCACATGACGCAAAGAAAAAAAGAGGCGCAATGAGGTAGCTGTGTGAGTAAGATAAGCGACCCTAGTGGCCGACACAAACACCGGGCCCATCTAGGAGTGGCACTGCAGTGTCACGCAGGATGGCCCTTCCAAAAAACCCTCCCCAAACAGCACATGACGCAAAGAAAAAAAGAGGCGCAATGAGGTAGCTGTGTGAGTAAGATAAGCGACCCTAGTGGCCGACACAAACACCGGGCCCATCTAGGAGTGGCACTGCAGTGTCACGCAGGATGGCCCTTCCAAAAAACCCTCCCCAAACAGCACATGACGCAAAGAAAAAAAGAGGCGCAATGAGGTAGCTGTGTGAGTAAGATAAGCGACCCTAGTGGCCGACACAAACACCGGGCCCATCTAGGAGTGTCACTGCAGTGTCACGCAGGATGGCCCTTCCAAAAAACCCTCCCCAAACAGCACATGACGCAAAGAAAAAAAGAGGCGCAATGAGGTAGCTGTGTGAGTAAGATAAGCGACCCTAGTGGCCGACACAAACACCGGGCCCATCTAGGAGTGGCACTGCAGTGTCACGCAGGATGGCCCTTCCAAAAAACCCTCCCCAAACAGCACATGACGCAAAGAAAAAAAGAGGCGCAATGAGGTAGCTGTGTGAGTAAGATAAGCGACCCTAGTGGCTGACACAAACACCGGGCCCATCTAGGAGTGGCACTGCAGTGTCACGCAGGATGGCCCTTCCAAAAAACATTCCACAAACAGCACATGACGCAAAGAAAAATTAAAGAAAAAAGAGGTGCAAGATGGAATTGTCCTTGGGCCCTCCCACCCACCCTTATGTTGTATAAACAGGACATGCACACTTTAACCAACCCATCATTTCAGTGACAGGGTCTGCCACACGACTGTGACTGAAATGACGGGTTGGTTTGGACCCCCACCAAAAAAGAAGCAATTAATCTCTCCTTGCACAAACTGGCTCTACAGAGGCAAGATGTCCACCTCATCATCATCCTCCGATATATCACCGTGTACATCCCCCTCCTCACAGATTATCAATTCGTCCCCACTGGAATCCACCATCTCAGCTCCCTGTGTACTTTGTGGAGGCAATTGCTGCTGGTCAATGTCTCCACGGAGGAATTGATTATAATTCATTTTAATGAACATCATCTTCTCCACATTTTCTGGATGTAACCTCGTACGCCGATTGCTGACAAGGTGAGCGGCGGCACTAAACACTCTTTCGGAGTACACACTTGTGGGAGGGCAACTTAGGTAGAATAAAGCCAGTTTGTGCAAGGGCCTCCAAATTGCCTCTTTTTCCTGCCAGTATAAGTACGGACTGTGTGACGTGCCTACTTGGATGCGGTCACTCATATAATCCTCCACCATTCTTTCAATGGTGAGAGAATCATATGCAGTGACAGTAGACGACATGTCCGTAATCGTTGTCAGGTCCTTCAGTCCGGACCAGATGTCAGCATCAGCAGTCGCTCCAGACTGCCCTGCATCACCGCCAGCGGGTGGGCTCGGAATTCTGAGCCTTTTCCTCGCACCCCCAGTTGCGGGAGAATGTGAAGGAGGAGATGTTGACAGGTCGCGTTCCGCTTGACTTGACAATTTTCTCACCAGCAGGTCTTTCAACCCCAGCAGACTTGTGTCTGCCGGAAAGAGAGATCCAAGGTAGGCTTTAAATCTAGGATCGAGCACGGTGGCCAAAATGTAGTGCTCTGATTTCAACAGATTGACCACCCGTGAATCCTTGTTAAGCGAATTAAGGGCTCCATCCACAAGTCCCACATGCCTAGCGGAATCGCTCCGTGTTAGCTCCTCCTTCAATGTCTCCAGCTTCTTCTGCAAAAGCCTGATGAGGGGAATGACCTGACTCAGGCTGGCAGTGTCTGAACTGACTTCACGTGTGGCAAGTTCAAAGGGCATCAGAACCTTGCACAACGTTGAAATCATTCTCCACTGCGCTTGAGACAGGTGCATTCCACCTCCTATATCGTGCTCAATTGTATAGGCTTGAATGGCCTTTTGCTGCTCCTCCAACCTCTGAAGCATATAGAGGGTTGAATTCCACCTCGTTACCACTTCTTGCTTCAGATGATGGCAGGGCAGGTTCAGTAGTTTTTGGTGGTGCTCCAGTCTTCTGTACGTGGTGCCTGTACGCCGAAAGTGTCCCGCAATTCTTCTGGCCACCGACAGCATCTCTTGCACGCCCCTGTCGTTTTTTAAAAAATTCTGCACCACCAAATTCAAGGTATGTGCAAAACATGGGACGTGCTGGAATTTGCCCATATTTAATGCACACACAATATTGCTGGCGTTGTCCGATGCCACAAATCCACAGGAGAGTCCAATTGGGGTAAGCCATTCCGCGATGATCTTCCTCAGTTGCCGTAAGAGGTTTTCAGCTGTGTGCGTATTCTGGAAAGCGGTGATACAAAGCGTAGCCTGCCTAGGAAAGAGTTGGCGTTTGCGAGATGCTGCTACTGGTGCCGCCGCTGCTGTTCTTGCGGCGGGAGTCCATACATCTACCCAGTGGGCTGTCACAGTCATATAGTCCTGACCCTGCCCTGCTCCACTTGTCCACATGTCCGTGGTTAAGTGGACATTGGGTACAGCTGCATTTTTTAGGACACTGGTGAGTCTTTTTCTGAGGTCTGTGTACATTTTCGTTATCGACTGCCTAGAGAAGTGGAACCTAGATGGTATTTGGTAACGGGGGCACACTACCTCAAGAAATTGTGTAGTTTCCTGTGAACTAACGGCGGATACCGGACGCACGTCTAACACCAACATAGTTGTCAAGGCCTCAGTTATCCGCTTTGCAGCAGGATGACTGCTGTGATATTTCATCTTCCTCGCAAAGGACTGTTGGACAGTCAATTGCTTACTGGAAGTAGTACAAGTGGTCTTCCGACTTCCCCTCTGGGATGACCATCGACTCCCAGCAGCAACAACAGCAGCGCCAGCAGCAGTAGGCGTTACACGCAAGGATGCATCGGAGGAATCCCAGGCAGGAGAGGAATTGTCAGAATTGCCAGTGACATGGCCTGCAGGACTATTGGCATTCCTGGGGAAGGAGGAAATTGACACTGAGGGAGTTGGTGGGGTGGTTTGCGTGAGCTTGGTTACAAGAGGAAGGGATTTACTGGTCAGTGGACTGCTTCCGCTGTCACCCAAAGTTTTTGAACTTGTCACTGACTTATTATGAATGCGCTGCAGGTGACGTATAAGGGAGGATGTTCCTAGGTGGTTAACGTCCTTACCCCTACTTATTACAGCTTGACAAAGGCAACACACGGCTTGACACCTGTTGTCCGCTTTTCTGTTGAAATACCTCCACACTGAAGAGCTGATTTTTTTGGTATTTTCACCAGGCATGTCAACGGCCATATTCCTCCCACGGACAACAGGTGTCTCCCCGGGTGCCTGACTTAAACAAACCACCTCACCATCAGAATCCTCCTGGTCAATTTCCTCCCCAGCGCCAGCAACACCCATATCCTCCTCATCCTGGTGTACTTCAACACTGACATCTTCAATCTGACTATCAGGAACTGGACTGCGGGTGCTCCTTCCAGCACTTGCAGGGGGCGTGCAAATGGTGGAAGGCGCATGCCCTTCATGTCCAGTGTTGGGAAGGTCAGGCATCGCAACCGACACAATTGGACTCTCCTTGTGGATTTGGGATTTCGAAGAACGCACAGTTCTTTGCGGTGCTTTTGCCAGCTTGAGTCTTTTCAGTTTTCTAGCGAGAGGCTGAGTGCTTCCATCCTCATGTGAAGCTGAACCACTAGCCATGAACATAGGCCAGGGCCTCAGCCGTTCCTTGCCACTCCGTGTGGTAAATGGCATATTGGCAAGTTTACGCTTCTCCTCCGACAATTTTATTTTAGGTTTTGGAGTCCTTTTTTTACTGATATTTGGTGTTTTGGATTTGACATGCTCTGTACTATGACATTGGGCATCGGCCTTGGCAGACGACGTTGCTGGCATTTCATCGTCTCGGCCATGACTAGTGGCAGCAGCTTCAGCACGAGGTGGAAGTGGATCTTGATCTTTCCCTAATTTTGGAACCTCAACATTTTTGTTCTCCATATTTTAATAGGCACAACTAAAAGGCACCTCAGGTAAACAATGGAGATGGATGGATACTAGTATACTTATGGATGGACTGCCGAGTGCCGACACAGAGGTAGCTACAGCCGTGGACTAACGTACTGTGTCTGCTGCTAATATAGACTGGATGATTGATAATGAGATGAAATCAATATATATATATGTATGTATATATAATATCACTAGTACTGCAGCCGGACAGGTAGATAATATATTTATTAGGTAATGATGACTGATGACGGACCTGCTGGACACTGTCAGCTCAGCAGCACCGCAGACTGCTACAGTAAGCTACTATACTCTATAGTAGTATGTACAAAGAAGAAAGAAAAAAAAAAAACCACGGGTAGGTGGTATACAATTATGGATGGACTGCCGAGTGCCGACACAGAGGTAGCTACAGCCGTGGACTAACGTACTGTGTCTGCTGCTAATATAGACTGGATGATTGATAATGAGATGAAATCAATATATATATGTATGTATATATAATATCACTAGTACTGCAGCCGGACAGGTAGATAGTATATTTATTAGGTAATGATGACTGATGACGGACCTGCTGGACACTGTCAGCTCAGCAGCACCGCAGACTGCTACAGTAAGCTACTATACTCTATAGTAGTATGTACAAAGAAGAAAGAAAAAAAAACCACGGGTAGGTGGTATACAATTATGGATGGACTGCCGAGTGCCAACACAGAGGTAGCTACAGCCGTGGACTAACGTACTGTGTCTGCTGCTAATATAGACTGGATGATTGATAATGAGATGAAATCAATATATATATATATATGTATGTATATATAATATCACTAGTACTGCAGCCGGACAGGTAGATAATATATTTATTAGGTAATGATGACTGATGACGGACCTGCTGGACACTGTCAGCTCAGCAGCACCGCAGACTGCTACAGTAAGCTACTATACTCTATAGTAGTATGTACAAAGAAGAAAGAAAAAAAAAAACCACGGGTAGGTGGTATACAATTATGGATGGACTGCCGAGTGCCGACACAGAGGTAGCTACAGCCGTGGACTAACGTACTGTGTCTGCTGCTAATATAGACTGGATGATTGATAATGAGATGAAATCAATATATATATGTATGTATATATAATATCACTAGTACTGCAGCCGGACAGGTAGATAATATATTTATTAGGTAATGATAACTGATGACGGACCTGCTAGATAACTGTCAGCTCAGCAGCACCGCAGACTGCTACAGTAAGCTACTATACTCTATAGTAGTATGTACAAAGAAGAAAGAAAAAAAAAAAACCACGGGTAGGTGGTATACAATTATGGATGGACTGCCGAGTGCCGACACAGAGGTAGCTACAGCCGTGGACTAACGTACTGTGTCTGCTGCTAATATAGAGTCTAGACTGGATGATAAATTATTGATAATGAGATGAAATCAATATAATATCACTAGTACTGCAGCCGGACAGGTACTATATATATTTATTATGTAATGACTGATGACGGACCTGCTGGACACTGTCAGGTCAGCACAGCACCGCAGACTGCTACAGTAAGCTACTATAGTAGTATGTATAAAGAAGAATGAAAAAAAAAAAAACACGGGTAGGTGGTATACAATATTATATATATATACATATATATATATTATATACAATTATATAATTATATATATATATATATTAAACTGGTGGTGATTGATTATTAAACTGGTGGTCACTTCAGGTCACGTTGCAACTTGCAACTAGTACTCCGAGGCCTAAGCAGACAATCACAAAATATATTATTATACTGGTGGTCAGTGTGGTCACAACAATGGCAGTGTGGCATTGACTCTGGCAGCAAAAGTGTGCACTGTACGTTATATGTACTCCTGAGTCCTGCTCTCAGACTCTAACTGCTCCCCACTGTCAGTGTCTCCCCCACAAGTCAGATAATACACTTACAGTCACACTATCTATTATCTAATCTATAAATATCACTTCAGCAAGTAGTATAGTAGTATACAGTATAGTAGTACTCCTCCTAATAATGCTCCCCAAAATACTGTGTCTCTCTCTTCTCTAAACGGAGAGGACGCCAGCCACGTCCTCTCCCTATGACTCTCAATGCACGTGTGAAAATGGCGGCGACGCGCGGCTCCTTATATAGAATCCGAGTCTCGCGATAGAATCCGAGCCTCGCGAGAATCCGACAGCGTGATGATGACGTTCGGGCGCGCTCGGGTTAGCCGAGCAAGGCGGGAAGATCCGAGCCTGCTCGGACCCGTGTAAAAAACCTGAAGTTCGGGCGGGTTCGGATTCAGAGGAACCGAACCCGCTCATCTCTACTCTTTACATGACCCCACATGCCACTCAAACCTCCCCACGGCACTCTGATCTCCATACATGTCTCGGCTACTCAGACCTCCCTGGTCTTACCACTTGGCACTCAGACTTCTATACAATCCACTCACACCTTTGCAAATGTCACTGACATTCTAAATTACTCTAATGGCATCATATGGCACTATCAAGATAAACACAGTTTTGACACTTGGTAAAAGTTTTCTCCTGACCATCCCTGCAGTGCCCTAGAGCCCCAACTGCTACCATGTCCTGCCTGTATAAAACAGTAAATGTATTCTGCCAGCAAATTAAATGGTCGTGGGTGTTTTTATGCCAGTAGACATATATAAGAAAGAACATATGGTAAATTATTCAGTTTGAACTGCATGTGGCTAAATTGTCATAACAAAACACAAAAATATAAAAATAGTCAGTGACATAAAAAATAATAACATATTGAGAGCATCATAAGGTAATTTAAGGTTCGTAAAGAAATGACTGTACATTTTGTAGAGCTGTGCACTGACCCTCGTGTTTTGCTTTTGGATCTGGATTAATTTTTGTGTTGTGGTTTTGGTTCTGGTTTTGCAAAACTACCATCACGTGTTTTGGATCTATATTTTTATTCTAAGTGTTAAAAACAGCTAAAAATCATGCAATTCGGGCCTGTTTTGTTCCTACAGTATTATTAACCTCAATAACATTTATTTACAGTCAATTCCACTACATTTTGACCACCTCACAGCTCACAATATTGCTCACAAATATTGGCCAAAGGCAGGCTTGCTAAGCAACTGAGCAGCGGCACAAACACATGGAAGTTATTTCTGTTTTAAAATGTGTTGCAAATTAGTAAAGTATTAGAGCAATAACCATTAAATATGTGTGTCTACGCGCAAAAGACAATGAGGGTAATTCTGAGTTGATCGCAGCAGCAAGTTTGTTAGCAATTGGGCAAAACCATGTGCACTGCAGGGAGTGGGGGCAGATATAGCATTTGTAGAGAGAGTTAGATTTGGGTGGGTTATTTTGTTTCTGTGCAGGGTAAATACTGGCTGCTTTATTTTTACACTGCAATTAGGATTTCAGTTTGAATACACCCCACCCAAATCTAACTCCCCCTGCAGTGCACATGGTTTTGCCCAACTGCTAACAAATTTGCTGCTGCGATCAACTCAGAATTAGGCCCACTACCAAATGTTTTCTTCTTTAACATTGTGAAATATTGTTTTGATTTCAGGTGCCCAGACCCTCTATGCCCTGTTGAAGTACTAATATCATCATGACTGGCAGCATCCACAGCACTAGTACTTGGTTGCTGCTCCTGCTCTACCATTGACTGATGGTGATACATATCGACTCACATTGCTTATATTATTAACACGGTAGCATGGCACCTACTGAGCATTATTGTAACACAGTGCCACTGTCTGGCCCTGAGCACATACAAGTTTTAGAGAAAAAAACTTTTTTTACCTTTTTTTTAACAAACAACAACAACTTCACACTGCGACTCACAGTGCTTATATTATTAACATGGTGGCACGGCACCTACTGAGCATTATTGTAGCACAGTTCCACTGCCTGGCCCTGAACAAAAGTTTTTCTTTTCTTTTCAATTTTTCATTTTTTAACACAGTTCCTGCACTGAACAACACAGTGCCTCACAATACTGCAGCCCACAGCCCTTCACAGTCTGACACAGCCACAGTAGTGCTTGGAACCCACTGCTCTTCACTGACAGTCTTAGTTCTCCATCCCACAGCCCCTAACCGTAACTGTCTGGCCTTCTTTGTAAAATGGCACCTGAAACATTGCGTGACTTTAATCAAATTCAAAACACATGAGATCCGACGCTGGGAAGATGGCGTTTCACCTTGCTTTGGAATCCGAGCTTGGTTGAAAAATCCAAACTGGAGCGTGGATTCATTCAGAGTCATAAAGATCAGGTGGGCTTGCTTTTCTCAAAACCGGACCCACACATCTCTAACATTTTATTTGTCAACCTCTCAGCTCAAATTAAGCAGTATGGATCTCACTACTGGGAAGTCTTCCTGTTGTCATTGGACTTTTCCATGTAATCCACCATCCACTATTTTGGTGAGTTTACACAATACTGGGATCTTTGCCAAATCTCCCAGAGTAACTTTGGGAATCTCTCGGACATTCCATGTGGGGTAGGGAAATATGGGCCTGGTGGACTGTGGATACAGGGGCAGGTTAAAGAGAGGAGTGTGCCCATGTACAGACACTGTGTGGGTCACTGCTCTGTGATAGCACAGTGCATTCTGGCTTTGTTCCAGAATCTTCTGCGCAGAGGCAGGTCTCCAGGAACATGGTGCCACGTTCCTTGTGACTTCTCTTCTGTACATGCGTAAATCTCAGGGAAAATGGCCGCCACATCCTTTTCTCGTGATTTCTGCTGCTCTGCAGTGCCAGCTGACTCCAGAGAGGTAAGTAAAATTATATGTGTGTGGGGTGTGCGTTGTGAGCTCCCCTGAACCCAAGGGCCATGTCCACTGGACACCCTACACCCATTTCAGATATGCCAATGTGTGGATATGATTACGGTGAATTAGAGGAAAGGCTGGTTCATTTGTAGAGTAGCCAAATGTATCAGGAATCGTTTGCATATTTACATTGTCTGTAATATTTGTATACAGTATTTGCAAGTATGCATATGTCCTTTATATTAACGGAGCATACTTTATCATCATTTGGCCATATTGTAACAGTTCAGTAAGGCATGTCAGTCTACATTAAAATGAACAGATGGGGCTGTACATTTATTTATGTGCATTTCATGGTAAATGTAATTATTCTATAATTAGAGGAGATCGTTTACAAAGTACAGTCAATAC
This sequence comes from Pseudophryne corroboree, assembly GCF_028390025.1. Lineage (NCBI taxonomy): Eukaryota > Metazoa > Chordata > Amphibia > Anura > Myobatrachidae > Pseudophryne > Pseudophryne corroboree. Next base: position 55,554,217 of record NC_086444.1, on the reverse strand, counting down.
AACCCCCCCCCCCCTCCCCCCCCCACACTTTTGCATTCTCCTACCAATCCACCTAGTGTACAGTACAGTGCATCCAAAACCTTCATTCTCTTTTAGGAAGTAAGAAGAGCACCTAGACTAGCACAGAGTACCAAAACATCAGTGGGGAAGATCAGCAGCATTTATGGCTTAAATTAATCATGATGGGATTTTCAAACTGCCTTTATTTTCAGTGGTAATTGTAAAAGTGTTAAAGCTCCAAATGTGTCTCAAAAGACACATCTCCACCAATGTCCAACATGAAAGTGTCCTGTTAAAAGAAGAGCCTTTCAGTCAAAGCCCAAAATGGAAAGTTTTAGCTTTGGTTCTCTTGGTTCTTTACCCTCCCCCAATCTTTAATAGCAATAATCTACAATGCGTTTCGCCCATACCTTTTTGTTTTTAAACTGATACATTTATCAGTGAATATCACTGTTCTGGTTTATTGATGATGTTCACTGTGCTCCAATATCACATGTATGCACTCGTTGTAGTGTCATAGCTTACGTAAGGAAAAATAAAATGTATAATAGATATGCCAAGAACTGTAAGCACTAAGCTGTTGCAACACTGGAGTACTTTTGCAGAGCAGAAACAGCCATGTGCCCTTCCACTCAGTAAAGACCGTCCCTAAAAATATGTCCCTCTCTACCATTTCATCTAATTTCTGCACTTTGTGTAAAAAGAAAATTTTGTTGCACATGTATACTTATCCTGGACTGTTCAAGGGGTGCCGCACCTCAGACACTGTGTGGCCTGAACAAGTATTCATATGAATGCCGCCCAGAGGCGGATTGGCCATAGGTCTTACAGGGAAGATTCCCGGTGGGCCGGCGGACCCGTGGGGCCTGTTTTGTTTGAGGACATGTGGTCCTTTTTATAGACATAATGAATAAGATGCAAAATAATTTGCATATATGAAAATTACTTTGCCACTTAGCCTGTGATTGCAGATGATCTAGTGTATGCTCTATCTGCCTGCTTGCTGACATATAAGATTGAGTGAATAGTAATTGGGAAATGGTTGGTGTAATAAGCAAGAAAATATATATTTCTAAAGAATGATATAGTTTCCTAAATTCTGAAGGTGTATTATATAATGTGCTCATAATATTTAATTTTATTTCTTTTTAACTTCACCCTTGATGCTCCACTATCTGGAAAGTCTTGGGGGGAGGGTGCTGCTGCCATGGCCCATGGCTAGACCTTACACCTCTGGTGCTGCCCATGTGGGGCCACTAGTACAAATTTTTCCAGGGCCGCTTTTTGTTCCCAATCCGCCCCTGATGCCGCCTATCAGTTCCCAAGAAACCAATATTAGTACAGACACAGGGGTGCATTTACTAAGGCTTCTAAAAATGAAAAGTGGTGATGTTTCTCATAGCAACCAATCAGATTCTGTCTGTCATTTTCTAGGATGCACTAGAGAAATGAAAGACAGATTCTGATTGGTTGCTATGTTGCAACATCACCTATTTTTATTAGAGATGTGCTGCGGACACTTTTTTTGAGTTTTGTGTTTTGGTTTTGGTTCTGGATCTCCGCTCGTGTTTTGGATCTGGATTGATTTTGCCAAAACCACCCTTTCGGGTTTTGGATCTGGATTTTTTTGAAACCCCCCCAATAAAAAACAGCTAAAATCACATAATTTTGGGGTTAATTTTGATCCTACGGTATTGTTAACCTCAATAACATTAATTTCTAATCATTTCCAGTCTATTCTGAACACCTCACAATATTGTTTTTAGGCCAAAAGGTTTCGCCGAGGTAGCTGGATGACTAAGCTAAGTGACACAAGTGGGCGGCACAAACACCTGGCCCATCTAGAAGTGGCACTGCAGTGTCAGACAGGATTCCAGTTTAAAAACTAGACCCCAAAGAGCACATACTGCAAAGAAAAAAAAGAGGTGCAAGACGGAATTGTCCTTGGGTCCTCCCACCCACCCTTATGTTGTTTAAACAGGACATGCACAGTTTAATAAACCCATCATTTCAGCGACAGGTGGTCTCCCTGGAAAAAGCTTGCCAAGTTCTCCGAATCATAGCTAGCTACAAACATACCACCTCCTTCTTTGATGACTTTTCACATTATGAGAAGAGGCAAGAGGAAGAGGACAGTGTCAAGAAGGTGATTAAAAATTACAGAGGCAAATGCAATCAGGAACAACACACAGGCTTTCACCTCCACTCCTATATTGGTGTGGAACGGAAAGGATTTTAACCAAGCAAATATGTAATTACGACATTACTGGACAAACTGAAAAACTAGGGGCCAAAGCCTCCAAAATTTGTACAACCATCTCCATTTTCAGGGATTAAGATAATCTCGGATTTAATTCTGGGATGCAAATAACCTGTTGTATACCACAGGATCAAGATTGGATATTTCCCCCTCCACGGAGTCTGGAGACTTATTTTTTGAAAATCTCATGGGTTTCTTTTTTTCCATTATTTTTATTTCATTTTTATTTACATATTTTGTGGCAAATGCCTTATTTTTGTTTTTCACGGCTCCCAGTCACACGCGTGTGAGCATACCTATGTGTCCCAGTTACATGCATGTGAGCATACCTGTTTGTCTTGTTTACTTTATTAATATTTTATTTTTAAGAAAAGCAGCCCCTTAGCATTTTTAGCAGCCCCTCCTGAGCCCCCACAGCAGCCCCGGATCGGGCAAGTTGAGTTTGGGTGGGTTCGGTACAGTACCAAGCAGGACTGTGCAGGGAATTTTTTTGTTATTGAGCCCCTGCCCTAGTGGAGCTTACGACTCTACAGTGGAAACTAATTTCATACTATTAGTAGGACTGTGGGAGGAAGCAATGCTAACCTCTGTGCCAACAGCATGCCTCAGCCTGGCAAACCAGACATCTTCCTGGCTGTAGGCCACTATGAGACTCCATACTGGGCCTTATTCAGTAACTGTTTGTGCCTCACAGAAGCTCCTGGCCCATCTAGTGCTGCAGTGCAATGGAAAGCTGATGCAATGCAAGATCACTGAAGCTCTGTTCTTCTAACACCGCAAGGTCTTGCGATAACTCTAGCCCTTATATTGTACAATTATTAAAGAGTAAACGTTTACAAAATAAAGGGAAAGGACCCTGTACGACAAATACGGATCTTGTAAATAATCCCAAAATGTGGAACGTTAATAATAAATCAAAATTAAGGTTGACAAATTGGAGCCATTCATTTGAGTCCCTAACATGAAATAATTGAGAAGAACCTCTCTCTAAAGCTGGGTACACAGTGCAAACTAGAAGATGTAGATGAGCGGTTCAGACAGAGCACCACTGGAATTATATGGCAGACATATAGACATAGCTGGATTATGATTCTGTCTTTTCTGAGTCTGACTGACTTTGGCCACAAATGTGGTCTCATTGGAAAACACTTTGTCAAAATTGCAATTTCCATTTCCACCTTTGCGGCTGTATGTTTTCATATTCTGCTCTAGGCTTTAATTTAAACCTAGGATCAAGTACAGCAGCACCCCTGGAATTATAAAACAGCGCCTCTGGATTTATACAGCAGATAGGCAGCACTCCTGTACTTATACAGCATAGTCAGCACCCCTGGAGAATTACACAGCACAGCAGACAGGCAACAGCATCCCTGGACTTAAACAGCAGTGAGTCAGCACCCCATCACTGATAGGGTAGAGGGACAGCAACCCATATAGGGCATCACCCCTGCAATGATGTTGCAGAGAAAAGATGTGCAAGATGGAATTGTCCTTGGGACCTCCCACCCACCCTTATGTTGTATAAACAGGACATGCACACTTTAACAAACCAATCTTTTCAGCAACAGGGTCTGCCACATGGCTGTGACTGCAATGATTGGTTTGTTTGGGCCCCCACCAAAGAAAAAGCAATTAATCTCTCCTTGCACAAACTGGCTCTACAGAGGCAAGATGTCGTCCTCATCCTCCGATTCCTCCCCCTTCAGTGTTTACATCCTCATCCTCACAGAGAAATAATTCCACACCAAAGAGGAGGATTTTTTGGTATTTTGCTCAGGCATGACAGTGGGCTTTTTCATCCCATTGCCAACAACTGTCTCCACTGGTGCCTTATTCAAACAAACCACATCACCATCAGACTCCTCATCGTCAACATCCTTCTCAGCACCAGCTATACCAATATCCTCCTCATCCTGGTGTACTTCTACAGTGACATCCTCAATCTTAATATCAGCAAATGGACTTGTGGTGCTCCTACCAGCACTTGCAGGGGGCGTGAAAATGGTGGTAGGAGCCTCCTCTTCCCATACAATCTTGGGAAGGTCAGGCCTAGACATCGCAACAGCGGACACACTTGGACTCTCCTTGGGGATTTGGGATATCTTTGAATGCACAGTTGTTTTTTCCTGTGCTCTAACAAGCTTAATTTTTTCAATTTTTCAAGAGGGAGGAGGGCTCCCATCTTCATGAGAAGCTGAACCACCAGTAATGAACATAGGCCAAGGCCTTAGCCTTTACCTGCCACTTCGTGTCATAAATGGCATATTATCAATTTTACGTTTCTTATCAGATAATTTAATTTTTTACTTTGGTTCTTAATTTTTACTTCTTGGATTTTACATGCACTCTATGACACTGGACATCGGCCTTAGCAGACGACGTTGATGGAATTGCATCTTCAATGTCATGACTGGTGGAAGCAGCAGCTTCAGCACTAGTACTAGGAATTGGAAGTGGTTCCTGATCTATCACTATTTTTTCCTCCAAATTTTTGTTCTCCATTTCATAGGACAGCACCCCTTTATTATTACAGCACACAGAACAATGCCCCTTAATTTTCACAGCACCCCTGTATTTTTACAGCATACAAGACAGGGCCAGTGTACATTTATTTTCACAGCACCCCTGTAATTTTTACAGCATACAAGACAGGGCCAGTGTACATTTGTTTTCACAGCACCCCTGTATTTGTACAGCATACAGGACAGGGCCAGTGTACATTTATTTTCACAGCACCACTGTATTTTTACAGCATACAGGACAGCGCCAGCACCCCTGTATTTTAACAACACCCCTGTAATTTTACAGCATACAAGACAGGGCCAGTGTAAATTTATTTTCACTGCACCTCTGAATTTTTACAGCATACAAGATAGGGCCAGTGTACCTTTACAACACCCCTGTATTTTTTACAGCATACAAGACAGAACCAGCACCCCTGTATTTTCACAGCAACAAGACAGTGCCCCTGTACAGCACAGTGACAGCCAGGACAGCAACACCCATATACAGCTGCAGCACCCCTAACAGCACATGACACCACAGTGACAGGATAGCACCCCTAACAGCACCCCTAGAGAGCACACACTGACCCCACCCTACGCCACCACCCACAGAGAGAGACAGAGGTTTGCCTCCCTTACATTCCAAGTCCGGAGTGAAAATGGCGGCAACGCATGGCTCCTTATATGGAATCCAAAACCCACGAGAATCCGACAGCGGGATGATGACGTTTTGCATCGTTCTGGGATCCGAGTCTGGCGGGAAGTCGGATCATGAAGTTTGGGGTGTTCGGTTCTTTGAGAACAGAACCCGCTCATCTCTATTTTTTATTTAGTGGGTGCATCAATATCAGGAGTTAAACAAATATCCATTTAAAGGGTGCCTGTAGGATCCTGCTACATCACCAACCCATACAATGGCTGCCTACAAGTCATTGGTCTATGCAGTATATCAAACAGTAAGTTCAATAAAACTTTTATAGAATCGTATAATTATAAAAATCTTTCACACCTGCTGTTATATTGTTCTGCAAAATCTTTCCCACAAAATTGAGATGAGCAGAGATACATAGTTACTGGGGTAATAAAAAGCAATACATATAAGTACGTATTTTCTTAGTGTTTTTATTGCTAATATCAATACTTTTTTATAACCATATATCTCTAGAACTCTCCGGATATCTGATTTTTTCTCTCTCAAAGATGCAGTGATTCCCACTGTTTTAATCACAAGTGCCCACGCTACCAACATGTGAGAAATTTAATTATGTTACACATTTGTATATAGAATTTATTATTTAGAGCACAATCTGTTAAGGCAGCGATTCACGGGAAAAAGTGTAGACAAAATGTAAAACATTGGGAAATCTGAGACATAATGTCACATTATTATATCTGTAACCAGAAAGCAATAAAGACACATTACAAGCAACATAGAGTATGGAAATCCATTTATATGTGTGATAAAATAAAAGGGGTCTTAAGCAGTGGTGTATCTAGCTTTTACGATAAGGGGGAGCGAAGTTGGAAATACAGTCATCGTAAGCTCTCCTTTTTCAGACTTCAAAAACCAACAGCTAAATACATTATCTGCATCCAAATTACATCAATACTTACCCCTGACATTATGTTAATACTCTCCCACATACACATGCACTACAAAAACAGAATAAAGCAACACAGCTAGAACTAAGTGATGACAATACTGTAAACAGAGCACCCCAGTGGGCACTTACCATGAGTATGCATAGGCAAATGCAGGGGGGGTTTCCGGTTGCACGGAAACCCCCATCCTCTTTGCAAGTGGCTAAAATTATGACAATAGCAATGGTACATAATACGATGGATGGTCTTCAGGTTGCCAACTGTCGGGATCCCGGCGCACAGTATACCGGCGCCGGAATCCCGACAGCTGGCATACCAACACTTTTTCTCCCTCGTGGGGATCCACGACCCCCCTGGAGGGAGAATAAATTTGTGGCGCATGTAGCGCGTCACTGTGCCTTCAGCGTGGCGAGTGCAGCGAGGCCGCAAGGGGCTCATTTGCGCTCACCACGCTGTCGGTATGCCGGCGGTCGGGCTTCCGGCGCCGGTATGCTGGTCGCCGGGAGCCCGGCCGCCGGCATATCATACCACACCCAATACGATTACTAGAACTGCTGCCACATCATGCAGTTTAAGGGACAGCGCAGAAATGCTGCACTTGACCAGTGTGGCAGCTTCTTCTACCAAATTTTCTGTGTGTGTGCGGATCTGAGAATCAGTGTACTGGACCAGATAGTAGCTACCAGGAAGAAGAGACAGGAGCCTTACCATGAGGTGGGAGGATGTGTGCTTAGAAAGTGCAGTACTGGTTTTATTATGTTTGTGTATTTATTTCTTATGGTATGCTTAACCTGACCACTTATCTTATGTATATGATTTAAATATGTTTGATACAGCCTATACTATAGACAATCTATAGTTTTAAATATTAATATTGTATTCAACACAGTATCCAGTATATAAAAAGGCCATTCTTTACATTAATGTCCATGGTCGTTACTAGGTTCTTCTACCACTTCCCCAGACTCCCGCACTTGCTCCAATGTTCCGCAGAGTGGGAGATTGTGGATTGCATTCGAAAACCCCCCTCTAGAAATCCTGCATTTGCCACTGGTATACAGGCCACAGATCCATCTCGCAGGAGGGTCATAGCATACCTCCCAAATGTCCCGATTTTTGCGGGACAGTCCCGTTTTTTGGGATTGTCCCGCTGTCCCACCCGCCGGCAGCAGTGTCCTGCGGTGGGGGCAGTTGGGAGGCTCCCTGTCACTTGCTGCTCAGCTGTAGAGCAGCGGTGAATAGACGATGTGCGCATGCACACACAGCGTCTATTCACGAAGTCAGACGGACTGGGGGCATGCCAGCAGCTCACAGAGAGATGGCCATACAGAGCCGGCCCTAGGTATAGGCAAACTAGGCAAATGTCTAGGGCATTTGGTATGCCTAGGGGCACAAGCAGCTTTTGCTGATTAAAATGTTATGTGGATGCCTATATTCTGTGTGTGACTGCGTCTGTATCTGCATACGAAATGCTACATTACACACAGAATATAGGCATGCCGCATATCATTTTAATCAGTAGAAGCTGCTTGTGCATCATAGCCACATAGTCATGCAAATAAGATGCATTTTCATCAAAACAAGGCGCCCAACTTTAGCAGAGCTGGCCTTGAGTTGCCAGCTGACTCACTCCAGGCATCTCCTGCTGCATGACATATTGAGGCAAGATATATGACACCACACCTGTATCCAAGCAGAGGCAGAGGTCACAGTGTTAGCGTAGCGACCATGTGAGTGCTGTGTGCGGGTGGGTTGGTTGTGCAGTAGTGTTCAGCATATGTGTAAGGGACATTATGTGTGTCATGTGTATAAATACATTAATAATGTGCGGCATATGTGTAAGAGAAGTTATGTGTGTAATTATATGTGTATAAAGGCATTAATAATGTGCGGCATATGTGTAAGGGACATTATGTGTGTACTTATGTGTATAAGGGCATTCATAATTTGGTGCATATGTGTAAGGGACATTATGTGTATAAGGGCACTAATAAAGGTTGGCATAATGTGTAAGGGACATTATGTGTGTACTTATGTGTACAAGGGCATTAATAATGTGCGCCAAATGTGTAAGGGACATTATGTGTGTACTTATGTGTATAAGGAAATTAATAATGTGGGGCATATGTGTAAGGGACATTATGTGTATAAGGGCATTAATAAAGGTTGGCATAATATGTTAGGCGCATACTGTGTGGTATAATGAGTATAAAGGCATTACTAATGTGTGACATTATGTGTATAAGGTGCTCTATTGTGTGGCATAACATATAGAAAGGGCACTACTGTGTGGTCTTATGTGAATAAAGAGCAATGTGGTGTGGTGTAATGTGAATAAGGAGCAATTAAGTGTGATGTAATGTGAATAAGGGGCACTACTGTGAGGAGTAAGGTATATAAGGTAAAGTGGTACTACTCTGTGTCATGTATCATGAATTAGAGACAATATCGCATGATAAAATGTGAATAAAGTTGCACTACTGTGTGGCATAATTTGAATTGGGGGCACTATTGTGTGGTCATGCCCCTTCACAGCAAGAACACACCCCTTTTTGGGCTGTGCGCCGAATGTGCACAGTGTTCCTATTTAAAATATAGTGGGTAGGAGCACCAAAATGAGGACTGCTATGGGTAAGGGGTGATGGTGCTGGGAAAGGGGTGCAGGGCCAGAGGCGGAACTAGTGGTGGTGCTATGGGGCACCAATCCAAAATCTTGCCAAGGGCATCATATTGGTTAGGGCCAGCTCTGTGGCCATGCCCCCACAGGGGTGGAAAACGAGGGGCGTGGTTCGCGATAGTGGCGCCATTTTCTCCGAAACCATGCCCTTCCTCTGAAGCCAAGCCCCATCTTCATAATTAACAAAAGTTGGGAGGTATGGTCATAGAAGTGTCCTAAGGTATGGTCATAGAAGTGTCTTGGGCACATAGTAGAAGTGTTGTAGGCATGTAGGCAGAATTCTGTGCTCATTCGTAGCGTGTGAACGGAGATGGGACACCTGGTTGTGATGGATCTCTTGCAACAAGCATGGGGTGGGAGTAAGTCCCAATGGTATTATAGACGGCTAAGGATGGAAAAACTGTGTGGCGCAGACTCGCCCATGAAGACAGATGTATAATCAGCAGAGAGGGGCAGATACTGGCATTGAATTAAGGCAGTAAGCAGGCTGTCGCAGCTGTAGGGTGAAGTGCCCGCATATGCATTTGACTCAGGAATCTATGAACTAAAGCCATGGAAAGGGATAAAGTACATGGAGATAAAGTACCAGTCAACCAGCTCCTAACTGTCATTTTTAAAATCTAGCCTGTAACATGGCAGTTAGGAGCTGATTGATGGTACTTTATCTCTCACCACTTTATCTCTCTCCAAGGCTTAGTAAATACATCCCTCAGTGTTTTAGGAGAAATATGCAAAAGCTTTAAAGTTCTATGAAGTTGACTTTTTATATGAACCTTTCTCACGGAACCCTCTTCTGATTTTTCAGTCTCTGCACCTTGAAGGGCATTGGTTGGACCATCCAAAATCTTCAGTACGATTTATCAAGCCTTGGAGAGAGATAAAGCGGAGAAGATGCCCAAGCCAACCGATCTGCTTCTAGCTATCAATAACCTACAACAATTGTATGATTCCTCATGGCATTCACATGTAGAGAAACTGCGTTAGCCACCACTGCAGTTGCCATGTTAGCTTCTATTATTTCAGATACTGTGCTAGATACCTGACAGATGTTGACTGATTTTTGGGGGGCACTACTCCACTTTATCTATCACCACGTCTTCCCCTCAATCATAAATAATCAACACTGCTTTGTTTTGGGTGCCTAATGAAGTAGAACAGTCATAAGAACCTATTATACAACTAATCTGAGTCTGAAATAAGGATAAACATTTTAAGGTACACCATTTGGGGCTAAACTGCAATATTTGGGAAGAAAAAACACAAGTCAGTGGACAGAGGTGAAACAGGCAAAAATATCTGCCGACGCAGGCTGAGCTGGAAGGAATTTATTCGACTTGTCAGGTGCTACAAAGGGCCAGCGACTTAGTTAAAGATTCTCGCGTTGGGTTCATTCAGTCGGATGATTTGTAATCAGCGCTGTCTGCCACATAGGCTAACATATTAATGTCCGTACTCATGAGGCCATGCCAAAAGGCATCCCGGCCTGGCAATTTCAGATAATGTTAGCCAACGCAACTTAGGGAGTAAAAGATGGGCTCTCATTGTAACAGTGATAACAGTTCTGAAAGAACCAACTGCAGCTGTGGATTTTAGTTCCATTATTCCTGCTTGGTTGGTGATTGAAAATATAATTGCAGAAACTGTAGAGTTGTAAAGTTTTCACATGCAGAGGGAAAGCAAAAATCAAATAAAATACAGCAGAGGGAGTTCAGCAACTGAAACCATACACATTAGGATTTAAAAAAGCAAATAAGTAATACTGGCACCTTAAATACACAAGGTGCGACATTCCGTTCTTATACAGTTGTTTCTCCAAGCGACGACAGTGGGACATTTCTTAGCTGTTAGATAAAACGGGATAGCCAGGATAAAAAATTGCACATTTTTTATTTTTTGTTACTGATGAGTCGACAGTACTTGTCAGTGTTAGGTTTAGGGTCTGGCTGCATGTAGGGTTAGGGTCAGGGCAGAGCCGGCACTACCCGCTCAGCACAGTCCGCAAAGCAGGGAGGCGCTGTGCTTTTAGAGGCGCTCTCCCTGCTCTGCTGCTATTTGGTAATGTGCTGTGTCGCTGCTGGCTGCCGCAGCCTCTGCCTGTCACACTATGTGACAGGCTGCGGCGCCGGCAGCATGAAGTGCGGCTCCTCCCTCCCTGACTCCTTACTGCCTGTGCCCCCCACTGCTCTGCATGTTGTTGCCGGCTGCCACAGCCTCCTCCTGTCATAGTGTATTACAGGCTGCGGCGCCGGCAGCATGAAGTGCGGCTCCTCCCTCCCTGACTCCTTACTGCCTGTGCCCCCCACTGCTCTGCATGTTGTTGCCGGCTGCCACAGCCTCCTCCCGTCATAGTGTATTACAGGCAGAGGCGCCGGCAGCATGAAGTGCGGCTCCCGCGGCCCGCCTCCCCCATCTCTGGCTCTCTGCTCTGTGCCTCCGTACTGCCTATTGTTGCCGGCTGCCACAGCCTCTGCCTGTCACATTGTGTGGCAGACAGCAGCGCCGGCAACATGAAGAGGCACAAGTTCAGACTACGCTTGTGACAGGGTCAAGGACAGCCCCTCCCACCCTTCCATTTCCTCATTAAGCCCCTCCTACCCTGCTCTTTCCCCATTACTTCTCCCCACTGCCCTGTCAATCAGTTTGACAGACAGACAGCAGCGCCACTGCCACCCCTCCCCCTCCCCCTTCCCTCCCTCAGTCTCACTCTCTGAAGACACTGCAATCTGCAGCCTCCTATCCCCTCCCCTCTACTTCTCTCCCCTCACAGGAGTGGAGAGTAATGGCGTCCAGCAGAAGAGGAGCCCATGCAGAGAGAGGAGGGCCATCAAGAAACGAAGAAACAGAGTGGAAAAGATAGAAGAAGCACACAGCTCCAGAGAAAAGGTAATTTTTTAATGAAAAAATGTTTGCTATTCAATATGGGAATATTTAATTAAGTTAAACTATTTTGGTTAAAGAAAATTGTAAGGGGTGGGGTGAAGTGGGGTACAGATGTAGCCAAGCTCATCATGGCTACTGCTAGGCGCATTCACGCTTCATATCCTCATCTGCCGCGACTGCATGCATGTCTAAAAGGCGCATGTACCTTAGATGCGCACTCACCCCATTCATTGTGAATGGGGTGTCTAAAGACGCAGCCCGGCGCAGATAGGCATGTGCGCGACTAGCCACGCCGGGCGTGGACGACCCGGCAGGATGTAGACACGATGAGCGTGGCCACATCTGTATATGTGTAGATTTAATTAACAATATAAATTATAATATTTCTTATTGATTAATGCTTACATTAATTATAATCTAAACATATTATTTTGTCCATTGTAGGTATTGTCGCACAGTGAGGATCTTCTTATGCTGTACGATTGCAGTCAAGTGAGGTAAGCTTACATTTTTTAATGCTGTCTCCCACTGCCTGTCACCCACTGCCTCTCCGCAGCACCACCCTCTGCCTGTCATCACCTGCTACCTCTCCAAGGCCGTCACCCTCTCCCAGTCACCTCTCTCCTGTCACACTTTCCCTGTCATCCACTGACTCTCACCATCTCCCCGTCACCTCTCTCCTGTTACACTTTCCCTGTCACCCACTGACTCTCACCATCTCCCCGTCCCCCTCTACCAGTCACCTACTGATTCTCCCCATCACCTCTCTCCTGTCACCCACTGACTCTTACCCTCCACGTCAACTCGCTCCTGTCACCCTCTCCCTGTCATCCACTGAATCTCCCCATCTTCCCATCACCTCTTTCCTTTCACCCACTGACTCTCACCTTTTTCCCATCACCTCTCTCCTGTCACACTTTCCCTGTCACCCACTGACTCACCATCTCCCCGTCACCCTCTACCTGTCACCCAATGACCCTCACCATCTCCCCAACACCTCTCTCCTGTCACACTTTCCCTGTCACCCACTGACTCACCATCTCTCCGTCACCTCTCTCCTGTGTGAATGCCAAATTGCTTTCTCACAAATATTTAAAATGCCCGCTCTAATATATATTGTAAAAGCCTGCACCTCTTATTACCATATCCCATGAATGTGCGCTATACATCGCAAAACACTTCATCCCATAAGAGAAAACAATACACCCACACATTATCTGAGTTCCAAAGCTCATTGATGTATATATTTGTTATTAAAAGGATATGGATTCAATATATATTACAAAGTACAGTATACCTATAGTTACATGGTTACACTCACACAGTAAGCAGTTAATACATACAGTTACATACAGTTACATACAGTTTCAGTTACAGGCCAGCGATACAATTACCATTCCCTCCAATGTATCTTATGTCTCTCTCTCTCTGTAAATAAATACAGGAACTGAACTGGCAGCAAGTCCATCATCCTCTGAGACCAAAAAGCCACTGAGCTCCTGTGTGATCAATGTGTTAGCTAGTTTCTGGGGGAGGGGTTCACGATGAGTCACCAGTCCCTTTGTATATGGTAATCAGGTTCAGCCTTGAAGACATCCAAAGGGACTGGCCTGAGCTTCCTGTCCACTGTCCTAATAAGAGTGATTTTAGCTTTTATACATTTAATCATAATTATCCGCTGCAATGTCCCACAACTTCAAAACCAGCATCAAATGAATCTACACATCAATCTGGTTGCTTAAATAGTAAACATGACCGGTCTATCTTGTTTCGTTCAAATAATACACATACATGACATTACTTCCTTATATATAATTTTAAATCATCATGATGTCTGGCGCTTGATATTATTATAATTATGTACTGTATGAAATAAGTGTCGAATCCATCTCTGTGGCATGTCCGTGTAAATGCGTGTGTTACCATATATTGCTGTGCTCGCTGCGCGTATTTGCAAGTATAGCGACTTATATGTGTGTAGAGTTTGTATGTTCTCTTTATGTAATATTTTTGACTTCGAAAGTCCACCCTTTGGCAGCAAACAATAACTGCCATCAATTATTAACATAAGAAAAAAAATATTTCATACAATAATCGGTGACCTAGACACAAGTATGTATGCATTTCGCAAATCAGACACTTGACTATATTTGGGGAAGACAGGGAGGAGGACGAGACATCCTCTATATGCACTCGGCGGTCACGGGACCACTGGTTGGGTGTGGGACAACATTCAACCTATAGAGTATGCTGGGACAGTGCTTTGGCCTATAATGTCTGATTTGCGACGAACATTTCACACATACATGTACCTACGTCTTTGTACACTGATGTTTGGATTCGATTGAGGTTCTGGTGGGTAGATGAAGAAGACACAAACAAATCGTGACAGTGACATATAAAATTTTCATGATCTACATATTCCTATCATTTTCTGAACATTGTTTCCATTTCTGGAACGTATGCTAGGTCTGTTTAATCATTGAACATGGTTATAAGTAGTGTCCTTCCTAAATAACAAACCTTCGGAGTTCGGGGAGAGCCACTCATAAACCTTTCTTCCACATATATTAATGAGCTCTTTATCTGCAATGTGTGAACAGCCATTACCTCTGAACTCCATAACTACTAGACCTTTGATTTTTCTCTGATTTTAACAAACTGATCGGCTAATCCTGGGATCCTATAAGGAAATCACTCCTTCCTCCAGAACCAGTTCCAGTCCCACACTCGACTCCTCATAAAAAAAACCTCGCAAAAATAGAATATCCTGAAAAATAAATGCTTGTCAGCGGGAAAGAGAGAAAAGAGAAATAGAACAAAACAACTCTTGTTCATAACAAATCAATTACAATGACTGGTCTTTCTGCAGTCCTTTAGTACGCTCAGGTAGTGTTTAACAGTGCCGCCTCTCAGTCTTAACGGAACAGAGTCTCTGGTGATACTTTTGCGATCTCTTTGCTTTGCTATTTTGAACACACAGTTCACTTGGAACACACAGTTCACTTTGCTCTCCACCTTGCTCTTTGAACACACAGTTCACAAACTCGATGAATGTGAGCAATAAACTACTTTGTCACGAGTTCTCTCCGGGTCAGCGACCTTCTTGCAGTGGGACGAGTGGACCCAAATCTCTCTTTCGGCGACCTTTAGTGCTGTCAACAAAACTTGGTATGGTCCTTCCCACCTGTCTATTAGGCAACCTGAGCGAAAGGACAATCACACAGTCTCTTGGTTCATAATCAAGACAGTTAGTATTTGGCATACCAGCAATCAACAGTTTCAAGTTCGTTTGTCAAGTTCTCAAATGCTGGCTCATCTCAACAAGGTACTGTACTGTCACCTCATTGGTGTATTTCTGATCATTGTGCGGATCAATCATGACATGAGGTTGTCTTCCAAAAACAACCCCAAAAAAAAACACAAATCCCAAAACCAAAACAAAAAACAAATTTCGAAGAGGGTGATTCGTTGAGTGAAGATCTGGGAGTGGTTCTGAAGCTACATAATACTAGTGGCAGTATCTATGATCACAATAGTACAATTTCAAGCTTTGCTCCTACTTCTAGGGGTACCATTATCTACACACAAATTTCTGCGCAATTTTTCTTTGCGGTAAACACAGCAGCATCCGTGGCGGCAGGAAATGCCTTTAACCAGTTTGAGAAAACATCAATGCACACCAATACATAACAATAATCCCTAAAGGGTGTTAACTGTACGAAGTCATTGTGTGTTTGCAATGTAGAGTATCATGAGCATAACTAAAAAAAAAACACATCTCTAGAGGAGAGAAAGAAGAAGAAAATGAAAAAGAAAATGCCAGGTTTGCCATTCATCAACAGGCATATCAGTGTCTATACAAAACTTCCCTTCACCAGTATTCCCATTCTCCACCCTTTGTGCATGACAAGGCACACTGCAGTAATACTGGTGTCATCGTGCTGTTGAGATATACTGGGTTTGGGCAGAACTCTGAAGGACCTAGGCATGTGGAGTTTGAACTGTACTTGGGTCCATGTATTGTACCACCCTGTGTGAACGCAAAAGATGAAGAGGAAACTGTAGAGAAACAGAATAGAGGTTGGTGACAGATGAGTTTGTAGAGGTGAAGAAGATTTTATAAAAATTTGACAACTGGATTGGGCACTACGGGGAAGTGATCCTCTACTTGGTCTACTCCCCTTAAAAATTTTTTGTGTTTATCGTATCGCTATTGGGACTATCCCAGCCATCAATCCAGTGTCCTGTCCATCCTAAGTTCATAGGGAACCCGGTATCTGTGAGATAATTTCCTCTACCTGTTATGGACATGCATCTAGAACAGTAGAATGCGACATTAGCCTTTGAGGGGTGTCTAGTATATTTTGTACTTCTTGAGCATGGTTCTCAGGTATATCCAAGAAGACACCCTCAGGAGTACAATATATGACACACCGCATTTTACAAAATAAGTCTCTGCCGAGTAGATTAGTCGGAGCCGATGCAGCCAGCAGAAAAGACTGTTTGGTTTGCAAGGGCCCTATCGTAATCTCTGCAGGTCTACTCAAAGGGTATTGTTGCATCGTTCCTGTTACTCCCATTAGCCGAATCTGTGTTTTCTATATGGCTCGTGATTCCTTACTATATGTCCCTTGGTCCCGTCTGTGTTTAATAATGTGGCTTGTATTTTCTGTCTAGGGCATCTATATTGACTATGTGTCCTACTACTCCTACAATCTCAGGCAAAATGCCCTTCCTTCCTACAAGTGTAACATATTATTGACCATTAGGGATCTGGGGTTTGGACTGATGGGTCTTTCCTGTATGTGCTAGTATACTTACCATCCTCAACTTCTCCACCTGTTGTTCTCTGCGCCTAGCACTATTCTTGTGATGTTCTATAGCACACTATCTAAGATTATCTACTGTGACACCTTTCCAATTTTGTAAAGAAGTCTGCACCCTGACACTCAATGCCTTATTGTGCCCGTCCATTTGCACAGAGACAGCCACCTCCCATTTGCCGAAGTAGTGTTTACCAGTGGTCTTATCCAGATGGAGAGTTTTATATTACTGCAAAAGACAAAAAAAAAAAAAGTTTAACAAGCTTCTAGGTCATGCGAAGTATTTCATTCAATCCTTCTTATCCCGTATTAAGGGTCTGTACATGGTCCAACAAACATTTCCGAGCTCATCTTTACTAGGGGCATTACTAGGAACGAATACTTCTTATATGGTAACTGAAAGAAATACCCTGGGGTTACCTTGTCTCTGTCCGCTTTCCTACTGGCAAATACTAATGTGCGGACAGGTTTTTTTCCCTCCATTTCTGACGTTACTTTCTTGATTTTTTTGTTTTATTTTTGGGTTTTACTATATATGTACACAAATGATACCATACTTACCTGTTCCACTGGTCTCAGCCACTTCCCCCACAGGCTACTGCTCTTCTTTTACCGGTTGGATACTCCTCTGGGTACATGAGAAATGGCTGAAAACAATCAGGTCACCTTCTCCTCCTAAATAAAACTTCAACATTCATTAGTACATATATAGGTTACAGTCATATTTTTATTATTTTTATTATTTTCTATAGTTTGTATGCTGGCCGTAACTGCTTCCACATCTACATAAGGCGGTGTACTTGCATTCTCTTTTTTTTTTTCCTACTTGTTTATTGTTGCTACAAGTTCAAACAGTTCTTATATTTCCATTCTTGTCTTATATGACTTTGGTTAGACATACCACCTGCAATACCTTAGGATCAAACTCACCAAACCCTCTTGCTGTCACAGGTTTAAACAATTTGTATGTCTGACCCTTTGTTTTCGGGATTTTATCAGACATATTCTTATCCTTAAGTTCTGCAATACCTCTGGTTCAAAGCTGCCCACTTTAGGGAATGGTACCCTATCTTTGTCAGTCATACATACCCATTCATTGCAAAAAGCCTCCGTATGTGACCCATATTTTTCACACATAATAAACCTCGCTGACCCCCTGGGCCGCGGCACCTCAACCTGAACCCTAGTTTCTAAACGCCCACTGCTTGTGCAATTGGATCCCATCGCGGACTTTTTGCCAATAAACGCAATCCCCAATGCACACCGCAGATAGACGGTGAAAGACACCTAGCGCTTTCGCTCATTCACGCCCACGTTGGCCAGTACTACCATACACTGTCGATAACGAAGGCAATGTACCCAACCTAGGGCCCTATCTGACCTATATTTACTGGAAGTTTTTAGGAATAACTTACCCTTTCCAGTAAAGTATCGGTCGTTGAAGACCAGCGAAAACTCCCTATGCACTTTATTATACACAAATCACTCTTGCGTATGCTCTATACAGCGCTAATGATACAGCGATTTTACGCAAAAGCTCGTAAAAAGGATATCACGTTGCGCTATCTATCGCACCCACAAACGCGCGGTCCAATCGCATCAGCGTATAGGTACTTGTTACCTATCTACCGTACGACCACGGGTCGATGTACAAACTGCGACCCTCAGTTCGGAGCGTAACAAGAAACCCTTGTACTTCAATACTACACAATACTACACAATACACAATTCCCTATTACGCTCCTCTGCAAATCTCCTCATGATTTGCGTATTTTAATCTATATTAACGTGAGTCAGCCACTTCACGCCACCAAGCCTCCGCTTATTTGGTGTACCACGGGACCCGACTTCCGGGGTTCAGTTCCACTCACTCCTACGTTCGCTCTCTCAAGTACACTTTGTCTTTTCTGTACAGAAAATTTTGATTCATTCAGATAAGCAGCTTTACCCCCAGAGGCAATACAGTTTAAACAAAAAGTTTTATACTAATCTTCTTTAGAAACCGGGCAGTTTTGTGCTTCTGTAGCGTGGCTACTGTCCCACCTTTTAACTAAACGATACTATTGTGTAATTTGTTCTTAGCGCCCGTACTCTTACGCACTTTGCGTAAACACGCGACCGTGCGTGTCTTTTACGCTGCGTGCGCAGTCCTGTACTTTGTCCGAGACACGTGTACAAAACCGTACGTCCGCAATTAAACAAATCCCACAACTTCTATAAATGTGAGCAATATTAACTATAATCGCTCACTTAACACAACACACAGTTTCTTTCTGTATAAACCTTTACAACCAGGCCAGACTGCGTTTGTGCTTTACACTTACTTCCTTAAACATTTATTTTAGTTTTAACTATATAGCAACAAATGTATCCGGTTTCACACAAATCTATAATGACTCTAGCAGTAATCAATAATTTAAATGATATGATTCAGATTGGATAGCTATCTTGCAGAACATACACTGATATAAATATACACATAATTATAATAATATTATATATAATATATATTTTTATATATATATATATATATATATATATATATATACCACTTGACTCTCATAGAACCCCCACACAGTACACACCTACTGAATGAATGCATTTCCTTCAAAGTCTCTAATTTGCATATCAACAGAGGTTCATATGCCTGTTCAAGAGGGTAGTGGGACAGGTTAATTAACATTTCAATGGCTATCCTAAACTAGCAAGCAGATTTAACTAAATCCTGGAGGAAAAAGAAAAAACTTTGTTTATATCTGTGTGTAATTCTTACATCAAGTATTCATCTATTAACTCTCACTAGGCCCAGCTGAAACTATTTGTAATTGACAATGGCATGGGTTAAATAAATGCATTGGTAACTCATAAATGGTGTTTGATGTGATCAAGAAAAGCTGATTATTCTGAGCAGTGAAAATCAGCCATTTAGAAAATGACCTTCCCAAAATGGCCGCTGCTCCTCCCCCTTCCACATCCATGAGGATTACACAAAATGGTGGACAGGCCATGTGGTTAGTCCAAAATGGAGGACAGACCAAGCGGCTTACTTTGTCACAAAGAAATCACATTATACAAGCACCAGAAGTTATTTTAGGCCTGAGTTAAAAAAAAAAAACTATATCAAGGCTATGCAGCAACTTTAAACCTACTTAACAGATAAACAATCCAATCTGAATCAAACACAATATGACTTTTTGAACCTTGTTTTGCAACACTAAAAATCCATTTTAGCATCTTAAATATTATGAGAAACGCATTGTCCCTTGAATTTCATATCAGCGTCTTACTAATAACACAACCATACACACGGATATGATTTTCTCAGCTTTAGGATGCGTCCATCACAAGCTGATCGAACACAGCGTCGCGTTTATAATGTACAGTGCATCATTAAGAACGTGATATCCCGTAAGAGCCCCCATCTGTGAATGTCAAATTGCTTTCTCACAAATATTTAAAATGCCCGCTCTAATATATATTGTAAACGCCTGCACCTCTTATTACCATATCCCATGAATGTGCGCTATACATCGCAAAACACTGCATCCCATAAGAGAAAACAATACACCCACACATTATCTGAGTTCCAAAGCTCATTGATGTATATATTTGTTATTAAAAGGATATGGATTCAATATATATTACAAAGTACAGTATACCTATAGTTACATGGTTACACTCACACAGTAAGCAGTTAATACATACAGTTACATACAGTTACATACAGTTTCAGTTACAGGCCAGCGATACAATCACCATTCCCTCCAATGCATCTTATGTCTCTCTCTCTCTGTAAATAAATACAGGAACTGAACTGGCAGCAAGTCCATCATCCTCTGAGACCAAAAAGCCACTGAGCTCCTGTGTGATCAATGTGTTATCTAGTTTCTGGGGGAGGGGTTCACGATGAGTCACCAGTCCCTTTGTATATGGTAATCAGGTTCAGCCTTGAAGACATCCAAAGGGGCTGGCCTGAGCTTCCTGTCCACTGTCCTAATAAGAGTGATTTTAGCTTTTATACATTTAATCATAATTATCGGCTGCAATGTCCCACAACTTCACAACAATCATCAAATGAATCTACACATCAATCTGGTTGCTTCAATAGTAAACATGACCGGTCTATCTTGTTTCGTTCAAATAATACACATACATGACATTACTTCCTTATATATAATTTTAAATCATCATGATGTCTGGCGCTTGATATTATTATAATTATGTACTGTATGAAATAAGTGTCGAATTCATCTCTGTGGCATGTCCGTGTAAATGCATGTGTTACCATATATTGCTGTGCTCGCTGCGCGTATTTGCAAGTATAGCGACTTATATGTGTGTAGAGTTTGTATGTTCTCTTTATGTAATATTTTTGACTTCGACACCTGTTACACTTTCCCTGTCACCCACTGACTCTCACCATCTCCCCGTCACCTCTCTCCTGTTACACTTTCCCTGTCACCCACTGACTCTCCCACTGTCACCCACTGACTCTCACCGTCTCCCTGTCACCCTCTACCTGTCACCCACTGGCTCTCACCATCTCCCCATCACCTCTCTCCTGTCACACTTTCCCTGTCACCCACTGAATCTCCCCATCACCTCTTTCCTTTCACCCACTGACTCTTACCTTCTTCCCATCACATCTCTCCTGTCACGCTCTCCCTGTCATCCACTGACTCTCACCATCTCCCTGTCACACTTTCCCTGTCATCCACTGACTCTCACCATCTCCCTGACAGCTCTCTCCTGTCACACTTTACCTGCCACCCACTGACTCACCATCACCCCGTCACCCTCTACTTGTCACCATCTCCTTGTCACCTCTCTCCTGACACACTTTCCCTGTCACCCATTGACTCACCATCTCCCCGTCACCATCTACCTGTCACCCACTGGCCCTCACCATCTCCCCAACACCTCTATCCTGTCACACTTTTCCTGTCACCCACTGAATCTCCCCATCACCTCTTTCCTTTCACCCACTGACTCTCACCTTCTTCCCATCACATCTCTCCTGTCATGCTCTCCCTGTCACCCACTGACTCTCACCATCTGCATCATACTGCATTGCACATTACATTTCAAACTATGAAACATTGTAAAGAGACATGTCAAGAGGACATACAGATGTGTCCCTTCTCAGCTTAAAGGCTAATCACAGCAAATGCAATTAATTTGCAGTTATTAGTGTGCCCGTGGGTGTACGCGTGCGTGCGTGTGTATGCACCAGTGATCCATAGGATCGCATGGTGCATCCATTCCCATGAATGGATGGCAGCTTGCAGGAGCTAGTTGCAATTGCTATGCTGCTGATCACGGGTAGGATAAGAGTGGCCACATATGTATTTGTAGGAGGGCACAAAATGTATAGTTTGCAGGAGGGCGCCGAACACCCTAGCACCGGCCCTGGGTCAGGGTGTGTGGTATAATAGATCTACTGAAAATAGGCAGTCAATACGTCGACCCCATATGGTCATATATATATATATATATATATATGTCAACAGGGTCAAAAGGTCAACAGTAAAAAGGTTGACTGTGTCTAAGGTCGACAGGTACAAAAGGGCGACTTGAAAATGGTTGACACAAAAAAAGGTCTACACAAGTTTAATTATTGTTTTTTAAATGTGTCCATTAGACAGTCTATGACCATGCATAGTCCATTGCGGGCTCACTTTGCTCACTTTGCTTCAGGCAGGTTACTATTCCCAATTATAATCCAGATAGATTATGACAAATGTAGACCTTTTTATAGAGCCAAGTAAACAACATGCACCTATAGTCTAATCAGTCTGACCTTTAACTTTGGTGACTCAGACATGATGTTATTATGGCTGATGAGTCATGCACAATAACACTCAGTTAAGAGACATCTTGTAGCGTTTAGCCCTTTATCAAGTATCAAGAGTGCAAATTTTGCCATGAGTGACATTTTGGGGGAGATTCGATTAGGCGCAGGGTTTACCCTGCAGTTTATTGAATGTGCTGGCCGATTCAGTTAGCTGCAGGAACCCTGAGCGCTAGTACCCAAAGGCAAGATTTCTCCACGCAGCCTCAGGAGCTGCTAGAATAAATCTGTAATAAAATGCAGAGGGGAAACACATTAGAGTATTCATTTTATGGGGAATCAGTGGGTTTCTGTCTGTTACCAGAGGTTTTACCGTGCGGGGGAAAGGCTAAATAACTGTCCACAAGGTTTGTTGTATTGTGGTCCACTCTTTGGACATTTTTAACACTGGCTGGGTGTTTTTTCTTGGAATACCTGTGGAGTTGCAGCTAAATCAGTGACATTTATCCCGTTCCATTATGGAGGAAACCCAGGAACAGTGGGGTCATTTCAACTTCCCTGTGGGAGATGTACACTCGTTCTCAGAATCTGATGCAGAGTCAATCCTTCGCAAGAAGGGCATGCAAGACGAGGTACAAGCAATGGCTCCTAACATCATCTTTAGAGACCTGCTTAATTTAAAAAAGAAAGAGGTCGATTTCGATCTACACGGTTTATCTTTGAGTGATTATTTTAGATCGAAATAAATACCACGGGGTTTCCGGGTCCATAACTGTCCTACCATTGGCAGGCATGATGCGGCGTTTTGCCGCAGATGGATTGCGATCCTTAATAAATGTTCGCTTGATTTAATTTTATTAGTTATAGAACAATCTACAAAAGAACTTGAGATTGTCAAATCTAAAATTACAGCGTTTGAGAGTGTTAATTTGGCTGTACTGACCGCTGACACTGAAGGCAATTGGATCAACAAATTACAGACACAGATCACACAATATAAGAAAGATCTGATTGATTTCAAAAAGAAGAAATTATCCAAAGTGGAGGAGGATTATGAGAGGCACACCGTATATCGATGGTTATCTGGTGGAAATACCAATGAGAGGAAACGACCATTTTTTCGCCGCCAATTCAAACATAATCCGCGCCCTGAAATTGAATCTTCTTTAGAATCCACTAGTGGATCAGACAGATCTAACCAAGCAGCAGCCCCTTTAGGAACGACCGCAAGAGGTATCGCCACTTCAGGAAACGCCGGTTTACAAGAAGAGGTCGTCAATGCCAAAGGCAGGGGTCGAGCCGGCAGGTCACCTCGTGCCAACAAGAAATAATTTGCAATTTGTCAACTTATCAATTATCTGATACTGAGACTAAATTACTCAGTAAAGGACTTTCATTTGTGCCTTCTGTTCCATTTAACAACTTACAATGGAACATCGAAAAATATAAACTTCAACGCAAAGTTAAACTACGGGAACATTTTGGTGACCAGAGAAATAATGTGGTTGACAATCCTATTCCTACCAAACTCCTCCCTTTTCGCCCCAAGTCGGTTTTTGACCCTTTATCAAACAATGCTAGTTTAAAAACTTTCATGAGAATACTTGAACATGATGTAAAAGATGCTGTTGACATCGGTGGATACTTACATCCTAATCTCACCAAAGCTGAAAAAGAAGCTCTTCAGAAATTATCTAGCAATGATAATTTGATTATTAGACCTGCGGATAAGGGGGGCGCAATTGTTTTGCAAGACTTTTATGACTATAATTTGGAAGCCTTACGTCAATTAGATTGTTCTGATGTTTATATTAAATTACATACCAATCCCACTGCAAAATGTAAGAAACGTTTGATAGATGCTTTGTTTCAGGCTGTGCAGGCTAAATTGATCACTGAAGAGATTATGAATATCTTGATACCGGAATTTCCTATAGTTCCTTTGTTCTACTTGCTTCCGAAAATCCACAAGGGAACCAATCCTCCCCCTGGTCGACCTATTGTGTCGGCACGGGGATCGTTATTGCAACCATTGTCGATTTTCTTGGATCATTTATTACAGCCTTTACTGATAGATGAACCTAGTTTTTTGATTGACACAACGGCATTTTTGAATAACCTTCAGACGATTGATAACGTACCCGACGACTGTTGGTTGGCAACAGTCGACGTAGTTAGTCTATATACATCGATTCCCCATGATTTGGGGTTGATAGCTGTTAGAAAATTTCTCATTAAAAAACAAGCTTTTGATGCCGCTAAAATCGAAGTAATTTTGTTGCTGTTAGAATTAGTTTTGACTAATAACTTTTTCCTGTATGGTAAACAATTCTTCCAGCAAGTCCAAGGGTGTGCGATGGGGTCTGCAGTTTCCCCCACCTATGCTAATATTGTTATGTTTTTGGTTGAAGATTATTTATTTTATAGCAATGAGACATTTACAGCTGGAGCTTTATTATTCAATCGCTACATAGATGATCTGTTCATCCTCTGGAATGGCGATAAAACTGGATTAATTGATTTATTAGAGTCTTATAATTCAAGCGCCAGTCCTATTAAATTTACATTTCAACTAAATCAACACACAATTAACTATTTTGATGTCAATGTAACGATTTATAACAATCACGTCAGTACCTCAATCTACGTGAAACCTACTGACCAGGGTCAATTACTGCATGCCCGCAGCTGTCACCCTTCCTCACTAAAGCGAGGACTTCCATACTCTCAGATGATCAGGATAATGAGAATCAATAGTGATAGGGAAACAGCTTCACAACAGATCGATGCGTTAATTGCTAAATTATTGCTGAGAGGTTATTCTAAGGATTCACTACAGTTGGCTAAAACTAAAGTTATGAGTATGAATAGAACAATATTGTTGCAGAAAAAATCACAGACTGCTAAACAACAAATTAATTTCCCCTGGGTGAATAAATTTAACACCAGCTCTGAGACCGTTACAAAAATTGGTAAAAAACACTGGCCATTGTTGCAAACAGATGCTCAATTGCATCTATCTGAGTCAAAATTGATGCCCTGTTATTCCAGAGGTAAAAATTTGCGTGACTATCTTGTCAAGACTGATGTCTCAAGGGTACGAATGGAGACACCAAGTCCCACCCATTTTCTGACAGCACAGAACGTCAGAATGGGATGTTTCAAGTGTACATGTGTCACCTGTCAGTATTTACTGGTAGGGGATTCATTTAATCATCCACACACTGGCAAGAGGATTTTGATTAAACATCGGCTTACATGTAATTCTACTTTTATCATCTATCAAATCCTCTGCCCGTGTGGCCTCAGTTATATTGGCAAATCTGAGCGCAAATTTAAGGAAAGGATGACTTGCCACAGATCTGCTATCAGAAATGCTCTAGAGTCAGGAACCAGTGAGCAACCTGTGGCCAGACATTTTGCTGCGTGCAGACATTCTATTAGCAGTATTCGCTATAGAATGATCGACCATGTCCCTATTCACATCAGGGGGGGTGATCGTGCTACAAAATTATTACAGGTAGAGGCAAGGTGGATAGCCTATCTAGATGTGATTCACCCGAGAGGACTGAATGAACAGTTCTCTTATTCTTGTTTCTTATAACAATTTGAGGATTATATGGTCAAATTAATATCTGAGGGCTAATCTAGTATATCTCATGCTTCTTCTGCTTTGTGAATTACTTTCGGATTGTGGGGTAAACGGACATGTATTTTAGTATACAAATATCCTCTACAGTATGCCAATGTTGATTTATGTCATTGCTATATTACTGTTACTTATCCTAACACTATGTGTCTAATGATTGTTATAAACTCTTAGACGCTGTATCAGTATCCATGTTCTGCTACTTCTAACAATCAGGTTTCCATGGTGATGGGCTTTGATCTTTCAGTGCGCTGACGGCACTATCACATCATTTCCGCTTTCTTGTCCGGAAGTCTGGGTCCGGACTATCTGTACAACATACACGTGGGTGTTCTATAAAGGTAGGACTGTTTTAATATTTTATTAATAAAGCCTGACGACAGTGGGGTGCCACTGAAACGTTGCTCTACGCTACATGCTGTGGTTGTGATTATTGAAACTTGCCGTGAGTGCCACGTTGTTTTTCCTTGCTATATATATATATATATGTCAACAGGGTCAAAAGGTCAACAGTAAAAAGGTTGACTGTGTCTAAGGTCGACAGGTACAAAAGGGCGACTTGAAAATGGTTGACACAAAAAAAGGTCTACACAAGTTTAATTATTGTTTTATAAATGTGTCCATTAGACAGTCTATGACCATGCATAGTCCATTGCGGGCTCACTTTGCTCACTTTGCTTCAGGCAGGTTACTATTCCCAATTATAATCCAGATAGATTATGACAAATGTAGACCTTTTTATAGAGCCAAGTAAACAACATGCACCTATAGTCTACGACACGGAGTGGCAAGGAACGGCTGAGGCCCTGGCCTATGTTCATGGCTAGTGGTTCAGCTTCACATGAGGATGGAAGCACTCAGCCTCTCGCTAGAAAAATGAAAAGACTCAAGCTGGCAAAAGCAGCACAGCAAAGAACTGTGCATTCTTCGAAATCCCAAATCCACAAGGAGAGTCCAATTGTGTCGGTTGCGATGCCTGACCTTCCCAACACTGGACGTGAAGAGCATGCGCCTTCCACCATTTGCACGCCCCCTGCAAGTGCTGGAAGGAGCACCCGCAGTCCAGTTCCTGATAGTCAGATTGAAGATGTCAGTGTTGAAGTACACCAGGATGAGGAGGATATGGGTGTTGCTGGCGCTGGGGAGGAAATTGACCAGGAGGATTCTGATGGTGAGGTGGTTTGTTTAAGTCAGGCACCCGGGGAGACACCTGTTGTCCGTGGGAGGAATATGGCCGTTGACATGCCAGGTGAAAATACCAAAAAAATCAGCTCTTCGGTGTGGAGGTATTTCACCAGAAATGCGGACAACAGGTGTCAAGCCGTGTGTTCCCTTTGTCAAGCTGTAATAAGTAGGGGTAAGGACGTAAACCACCTCGGAACATCCTCCCTTATACGTCACCTGCAGCGCATTCATAATAAGTCAGTGACAAGTTCAAAAACTTTGGGTGACAGCGGAAGCAGTCCACTGACCAGTAAATCCCTTCCTCTTGTAACCAAGCTCACGCAAACCACCCCACCAACTCCCTCAGTGTCAATTTCCTCCTTCCCCAGGAATGCCAATAGTCCTGCAGGCCATGTCACTGGCAATTCTGACGAGTCCTCTCCTGCCTGGGATTCCTCCGATGCATCCTTGCGTGTAACGCCTACTGCTGCTGGCGCTGCTGTTGTTGCCGCTGGGAGTCGATGGTCATCCCAGAGGGGAAGTCGTAAGCCCACTTGTACTACTTCCAGTAAGCAATTGACTGTTCAACAGTCCTTTGCGAGGAAGATGAAATATCACAGCAGTCATCCTACTGCAAAGCGGATAACTGAGGCCTTGGCATCCTGGGTGGTGAGAAACGTGGTTCCGGTATCCATCATTACTGCAGAGCCAACTAGAGACTTGTTGGAGGTACTGTGTCCCCGGTACCAAATACCATCTAGGTTCCATTTCTCTAGGCAGGCGATACCGAAAATGTACACAGACCTCAGAAAAAGAGTCACCAGTGTCCTAAAAAATGCAGCTGTACCCAATGTCCACTTAACCACGGACATGTGGACAAGTGGAGCAGGGCAGGGTCAGGACTATATGACTGTGACAGCCCACTGGGTAGATGTATGGACTCCCGCCGCAAGAACAGCAGCGGCGGCACCAGTAGCAGCATCTCGCAAACGCCAACTCTTTCCTAGGCAGGCTACGCTTTGTATCACCGGTTTCCAGAATACGCACACAGCTGAAAACCTCTTACGGCAACTGAGGAAGATCATCGCGGAATGGCTTACCCCAATTGGACTCTCCTGTGGATTTGTGGCATCGGACAACGCCAGCAATATTGTGTGTGCATTAAATATGGGCAAATTCCAGCACGTCCCATGTTTTGCACATACCTTGAATTTGGTGGTGCAGAATTTTTTAAAAAACGACAGGGGCGTGCAAGAGATGCTGTCGGTGGCCAGAAGAATTGCGGGACACTTTCGGCGTACAGGCACCACGTACAGAAGACTGGAGCACCACCAAAAACTACTGAACCTGCCCTGCCATCATCTGAAGCAAGAAGTGGTAACGAGGTGGAATTCAACCCTCTATATGCTTCAGAGGTTGGAGGAGCAGCAAAAGGCCATTCAAGCCTATACAATTGAGCACGATATAGTAGGTGGAATGCACCTGTCTCAAGCGCAGTGGAGAATGATTTCAACGTTGTGCAAGGTTCTGATGCCCTTTGAACTTGCCACACGTGAAGTCAGTTCAGACACTGCCAGCCTGAGTCAGGTCATTCCCCTCATCAGGCTTTTGCAGAAGAAGCTGGAGACATTGAAGGAGGAGCTAACATGGAGCGATTCCGCTAGGCATGTGGGACTTGTGGATGGAGCCCTTAATTCGCTTAACAAGGATTCACGGGTGGTCAATCTGTTGAAATCAGAGCACTACATTTTGGCCACCGTGCTCGATCCTAGATTTAAAGCCTACCTTGGATCTCTCTTTCCGGCAGACACAAGTCTGCTGGGGTTGAAAGACCTGCTGGTGACAAAATTGTCAAGTCAAGCGGAACGCGACCTGTCAACATCTCCTCCTTCACATTCTCCCGCAACTGGGGGTGCGAGGAAAAGGCTCAGAATTCCGAGCCCACCCGCTGGCGGTGATGCAGGGCAGACTGGAGCGACTGCTGATGCTGACATCTGGTCCGGACTGAAGGACCTGACAACGATTACGGACATGTCGTCTACTGTCACTGCATATGATTCTCTCAACATTGATAGAATGGTGGAGGATTATATGAGTGACCGCATCCAAGTAGGCACGTCACACAGTCCGTACTTATACTGGCAGGAAAAAGAGGCAATTTGGAGGCCCTTGCACAAACTGGCTTTATTCTACCTAAGTTGCCCTCCCACAAGTGTGTACTCCGAAAGAGTGTTTAGTGCCGCCGCTCACCTTGTCAGCAATCGGCGTACGAGGTTACATCCAGAAAATGTGGAGAAGATGATGTTCATTAAAATGAATTATAATCAATTCCTCCGCGGAGACATTGACCAGCAGCAATTGCCTCCACAAAGTACACAGGGAGCTGAGATGGTGGATTCCAGTGGGGACGAATTGATAATCTGTGAGGAGGGGGATGTACACGGTGATATATCGGAGGGTGAAGATGAGGTGGACATCTTGCCTCTGTAGAGCCAGTTTGTGCAAGGAGAGATTAATTGCTTCTTTTTTGGGGGGGGTCCAAACCAACCCGTCATATCAGTCACAGTCGTGTGGCAGACCCTGTCACTGAAATGATGGGTTGGTTAAAGTGTGCATGTCCTGTTTTGTTTATACAACATAAGGGTGGGTGGGAGGGCCCAAGGACAATTCCATCTTGCACCTCTTTTTTCTTTTCTTTTTCTTTGCATCATGTGCTGATTGGGGAGGGTTTTTTGGAAGGGACATCCTGCGTGACACTGCAGTGCCACTCCTAAATGGGCCCGGTGTTTGTGTCGGCCACTAGGGTCGCTAATCTTACTCACACAGTCAGCTACCTCATTGCGCCTCTTTTTTTCTTTGCGTCATGTGCTGTTTGGGGAGGGTTTTTTGGAAGGGACATCCTGCGTGACACTGCAGTGCCACTCCTAGATGGGCCCGGTGTTTGTGTCGGCCACTAGGGTCGCTAATCTTACTCACACAGCTACCTCATTGCGCCTCTTTTTTTCTTTGCGTCATGTGCTGTTTGGGGAGGGTTTTTTGGAAGGGACATCCTGCGTGACACTGCAGTGCCACTCCTAGATGGGCCCGGTGTTTGTGTCGGCCACTAGGGTCGCTAATCTTACTCACACAGCTACCTCATTGCGCCTCTTTTTTTCTTTGCGTCATGTGCTGTTTGGGGAGGGTTTTTTGGAAGGGCCATCCTGCGTGACACTGCAGTGCCACTCCTAGATGGGCCCGGTGTTTGTGTCGGCCACTAGGGTCGCTAATCTTACTCACACAGCTACCTCATTGCGCCTCTTTTTTTCTTTGCGTCATGTGCTGTTTGGGGAGGGTTTTTTGGAAGGGACATCCTGCGTGACACTGCAGTGCCACTCCTAGATGGGCCCGGTGTTTGTGTCGGCCACTAGGGTCGCTTATCCTACTCACACAGCGACCTCGGTGCAAATTTTAGGACTAAAAATAATATTGTGAGGTGTGAGGTATTCAGAATAGACTGAAAATGAGTGTAAATTATGGTTTTTGAGGTTAATAATACTTTGGGATCAAAATGACCCCCAAATTCTATGATTTAAGCTGTTTTTTAGTGTTTTTTGAAAAAAACACCCGAATCCAAAACACACCCGAATCCGACAAAAAAAATTCGGTGAGGTTTTGCCAAAACGCGTTCGAACCCAAAACACGGCAGCGGAACCGAACCCAAAACCAAAACACAAAACCCGAAAAATTTCAGGCGCTCATCTCTAGTATCAAGAGTGCAAATTTTGCCATGAGTGACATTTTGGGGGAGATTCGATTAGGCGCAGGGTTTACCCTGCAGTTTATTGAATGTGCTGGCCGATTCAGTTAGCTGCAGGAATCCTGAGCGCTAGTACCCAAAGGCAAGATTTCTCCACGCAGCCTCAGGAGCTGCTAGAATAAATCTGTAATAAAATGCAGAGGGGAAACACATTAGAGTATTCATTTTATGGGGAATCAGTGGGTTTCTGTCTGTTACCAGAGGTTTTACCGTGCGGGGGAAAGGCTAAATAATTGAATAGTTCCAGGCATGAAACCCAGAGCTTTGCCACCGCATGGCAGACCCCATGCCTATTTGAATTCCTCCTTTGTCTAAAAACTATCCTCTCTTGAATTATACTGTAGCAATGATCCTTCAGAGATGGCATATACAATTATATTTCATTCATTGGCAGAAATCCTCACTCTTCTAACACAAAGCCTATACAATTTGTAGCAATAACCTAACTAATTATAAATATCCGAGACAAAGTTAAGTTACTTTGGATCATAGTACAAGTCACGAAATTGCACAAAAACATAAATGTATTGGTGTGGCTCCTACCACTGCTAAGCCATGGCTTGGTCAGTTGAGAAAATGCCATCCCTTTTATTTGTGTGGACCTACACCAATGCACTGGCAGCATTGCCTAATGCTACCAACCAACTACCAAATGCCTGACTATGGCACATGCTTGAATCCTCTGCAGGATGAGCTTGTTGTGTGTATTTTAATGCAGAGAATGATGTACACTTGTATGTCATTCTAATAGTAATTCCATTTGTAATAGCTTAATCTAAGTAGGAGGAGTCAGGAATAGTAAAGGGAGGAGTCTATGTCAGGAGCCAGATGCCGACGCCGAGGTGGGCTGTGTGCTTTAAATACCAGGGCTTATTTTTAGTCCAAGTCTGTCCCTGGTTTCAGCCATCCACTAATCAGCATCCTGACAGCCGAACACTGGCTGGAAGCTGGGAGGCAGGTAGAGAATGCTGCACTCTGATTGGTGGATAGCTCCAGCCATCCATCAATCTCTACGTTGACAGCCAGTGGCACCAAGAGGGGGGGTACTAATTACCTGGGCTTGTTAGAGGGGCTTGGGTTCCATGCTCTCCCCTCGACCTCCCTCTTACCTGATTATCTGGTACTAATTACGCGGGCTTGTTGGAGGGGTTCGGCGGGGGCCCGGGTCCCCCCTTAACCCCCCTCTTACCTGTCATATAGAAGGTGTGGCTCCCCTATTTAAATTTTGGACTGCACTGCTGCCCCAGCTCTGCAACTGCCACTGGCAAGGAAGTTCAGTAACAGAGCATTTTGCACCTAATGGAATGGTTCATGTTGAAGGGTATGTCTTTGTCCCCATATCACATTGAGCACGCTCGAATCTGCTCAGCTGTTCCCATGAGGAAAAGCCACCCTTTGCGTGCCTACAGTCGTTGCCATAACGGAAGCATGCACAATTGTTCAGTAATTAGCACAGAATGTTGCACTGACAAGGCTTCATATGAGATTCTTCAAGAAATACAGTGACAAAATGATTGCTTGACTCTCCCTATAAACAACCCAAAGACTTGTGAATCTATAGCATCAAGTTTGTAGTAATTAAGCTCTGCACTCGTCTCGGTTACATTTCGCAGCAGACACGCTTACGTTCTACGCTAATTGTGTTTCAGTGAAGTTGTGACATTGCTACCCATTCAAACAGCTTCACACACAGGACAACATATTAGGGAACAACTAGTGAAACATTTCTAGGCATTAACTAATTAACCCCTACTGTACATAATTTAGGTAATTAGTTTGTGCTTGCCTTCCGTACCTTTGTTACCTTAGCAGTTAATAAGGTATTCCCCATCTAAGCCTAATTAAGCACTTTGATGTAAACGTAGAATAATTAGTGCAATTAGGCTACTATTAACACCTTGGTGGCCCTTAATGGCCTAGTAGCCATGGTTCCCAGCAAAAACGAGCCAATCTGAATGATATTAAGTTTCCAGCCATCAAGGGTCAACGATTTCAGGCAATAATGCACCATAGTGTATGAGTGTTGGCTTTTGTGAGAGTTTAAAGTGTTGTTTTTATTATTATTGTTTTATGACATGTCCTTACTTGTATAGCTACATAGCTTTCTAGTGTTTATACTTCATCTCTACAAAGATTTATAGTTTAGCATATATAGCTGTATAATCAACAACTAAATGAATAAAGTTTGCTGTAAACATAAATTAGGGATATTTAAATTATTACATTTTTTTGTTACAAATGCTAAAGTCACACAGGGGCCCTCATTCCGAGTTGTTCGCTCGCAAGCTGCTTTTAGCAGCTTTACACACGCTAAGCCGCCGCCTACTGAGAGTGAATCTTAGCTTCTTAAAATTGCGAACGAAAGATTCGCAATATAGCGAAAAGACATCTCTGTGCAGTTTCTGAGTAGCTCGAGACTTACTCTGCCAGTGCGATCAGTTCAGTGCTTGTCGTTCCTGGTTTGACGTCATAAACACACCCAGCGTTCGTTCAGACACTCCTCCGTTTCTCCAGCCACTCCCGCGTTTTTCCCAGAAACGGTAGCGTTTTTTCACACACTGCCATAAAACGGCCAGTTTCCGCCCAGAAACACCCACTTCCTGTCAATCACATTACGATCACCAGAACGAAGAAAAAACCGTGAGTAAAATTCCTAACTGCATAGTAAATTTACTTGGCGCAGTCGCAGTGCGGACATTGCGCATGTGCACTAAGCGAAAAATCGCTGCGATGCGAAAAAATTTACTGAGCGAACAACTCGGAATGACCCCCAGGGTACAGTCATGGAAATGGGATATCCTGCAAATCATGCAACCAGGCTTAAAACAATTTCAGTTTTCGGCAAGTCTATGAAGCCTCATAGGATGCAATATCCGTAACCGGGTGTGGACATCCCAGGGGCTCTTCTGAAATAGATTCTTCATACAAAGCATAGCAAAGCTATTTACAAAAGGAGAGCGGTGGTATGCCATCTGGTCAGGATCCTGGTGATCGGATTCCTGGCAGTCTAAATACCGACGCCGGAATTCCAACACTGCTCGGAATGCCAGCGTCGGCATACCCACTAGGGACACAGTCCCGGCACCGGAATCCCAACTGCCAGGATCCCGAACAAGTATATTTGCCGGCCCGCCAGGGGGTGGGTGGGGGGGTTGTTAGGTGTAGGCTGTGGGGGAAGGGTTGTGATTAAGCTGCAGGGAAAGGGGGGTTTAGATTTAGGCTGCGGGAAGTGGGGTTAGGTTTAGGCACCACCAGGGAGGGTTAGAGATAGGCTGTGAAGGGGAACGGGGGCATGGAGGGGTAGGCTTAGGATACTTACTTTTCCCCTGTCAGGATTCTCACCATTGGGATGCAGTGGCTGATAGTTTGGCCTCCGGCATCCCGAGCGACTGCATATCGAACCCAACCTGGTGGTTCTTCCAGCTGCCCTCCTTTGCTATTTTCATCACAGAGTGCAGGTGGTTCTTCCGGCTGCCCACCTTTGCTAGTTTCATCACAGAGTGCAGGTGGTTCTTCCGGCTGCCCTCCTTTGCTAGTTTCATCACAGAGTGCAGGTGGTTCTTCCGGTTGCCCTCCTTTGCTAGTTTCATCACAGAGTGCAGGTGGTTTTTCCGGTTGCCCTCCTTTGCTAGTTTCATCACAGAGTGCAGGTGGTTTTTCCGGTTGCCCTCCTTTGCTAGTTTCATCACAGAGTGCAGGTGGTTTTTCCGGTTGCCCTCCTTTGCTAGTTTCATCACAGAGTGCAGGTGGTTCTTCTTCCGGCTGCCCTCCTTTGCTATTTTCATCACAGAGTGCAGGTGGTTCTTCCGGTTGCCCTCCTTTGCTAGTTTCATCACAGAGTGCAGGTGGTTTTTCCGGCTGCACTCCTTTGCTATTTTCATCACAGAGTGCAGGTGGTTCTTCCGGTTGCCCTCCTTTGCTAGTTTCATCACAGAGTGGTGATGGCAGATGTGGTACTAGGAAAATCTGCTGTTAGTCAAACAAAGCATTTTTGTTTCTTTTTGTTTTACTGTATTGAAATAATAGTTTTTTTGTTTTAGCTTTACCTTTTTTTTTTTAATTAACATTGTTAAACTTCAAACCACCATCACCAAAGCTGGCGGAGTGATTCATAGGACTGCTGCTGGTGGCATCTACTCACAGCAGTGGCGTATCTATAATGGGTGCAGTGTGTGGCCCCTGGGTCCAGAGGGGGCCCACACCGCACACACACTGTACTAATTTCTTCTATACTTACCTTTCTTGTGCCCATCAGTCTCCGTGTGTGGGCCCCCTCATCTCCTGTAGCCGGCAGCGCTGTTAGCGCTCTGAGCACTAGAGAGTCTGGCACAGTGCCAGAGTCTACAGAGCATGTGCAGGTCTCTGGAAAAATGTCAGCCGCGCCATTTTCCCGAAAACTTGCGCAAGCGCTGTTGTCTCTGGCACTGTGCCAGAGTCTGTAGTGCTCAGAGCACTAACAGTGCTGCCGGCTACAGGAGAGGAGGGGGCTCAAACACAGACACTGCCTATGGGTCCCCTCCTCTCTAGATACGCCACTGACTCACAGCCCTGCAATAGTCAAACTCCTCTTGCTACGCTATCAAGGACTATGCTGTGAGTGCTTAAACTGGCACTCCTAGGGACTGGCACTCTGATTTGCTGGCTGCTTTTGCATGTAGCCCACAGATGTTAGACAGCTTTATTTTTACCCTGCAATTCAGATTTCAGTTTGGACACACCCCTTGCAAATCTATATCTCACTGCACATGTTACATCTGTGCCCCACCTGCAGTACAATATACTGTAGGTTTGCCCAGATGCACAGTCACTTGCTTTTTGTTTTGCTTTACTTCCAAATCAGAATTAGGTCCTTAGTCTGTGAGGATAAAAGGCCAACAATCTAGATTATCTGAAGATTCGTGGTTACCTTCAGTTGCTGGTCTAATGGAAAAGGTTACATTGGGAGGAACATTCGTGGAAACCCATTGAGAACATTCATGCAAAGTTTCTTTAAA
The DNA here is from genome assembly GCF_028390025.1 of Pseudophryne corroboree. Classification (NCBI taxonomy): domain Eukaryota; kingdom Metazoa; phylum Chordata; class Amphibia; order Anura; family Myobatrachidae; genus Pseudophryne; species Pseudophryne corroboree. The sequence goes on along the minus strand of NC_086444.1, from coordinate 55,518,074 downwards.
CAAAATCCTCCTAAGCCTAGTGCAACTGGAAGTTACCCTTGGAGCAGGGCCGTAACTAGGGGGGGGGGGAGCTAAGGGGGCATGCGCCTTGGGTGCAGGATTTGAGGGGGCGCCAAGGAGTTACAGAGGAGCAGGGGTTTTTGTTTTGTGTTTTTTTTTTACCAGCAGTGCTGTGCTGCTCCAGTGAGACAGCAGACAGCTCCCAGGGCAATGTATTTGGCCCACCTGTCTGATTGCAGCTGGCTCCGACGCTGTGCGAGTGAGCTCCAGTCCCTGGGATCGCGCAAAATTACTGCCTTGCCCCGGGTGACGAAAATCCTAGTTTCGGCCCTGCTCGGAGGCTGGGCATACTCTCACAAGTGACACTTACTAGAACAGGGCCATGGTCCGTCCAGTGGGCCAAATACAGATCTGATTGCAGCAGCAAATTTGTTAGCTAAAGAGCAAAACCATGGGGGGTCATTCCGACCTGATCGTAGCTGTGCTAAATTTAGCACAGCTCCGATCACTGACACAGTCATGCAGGGGGACGCCCAGCACAGGGTTAGTTCGCCCCACATGTCTGGATGGCCTGCCCCCCACAAAAGTACAATGTACTTGAAGAGTAACTTCCGGCCAGCGCAGCTCCTGCAGCTGGCCGGGAGTTACTTGTTGCTGCCCTGGGTCGCAGCAGCTGCGTGTGACATCACGCAGCTGCTGCAGCCCGCCCCCCGCACGGTCCAGCCATGCCTGCATTGGCCAGACCGTGCCCCCAAAACGGCGGCCAAACGCCACCATGCCGCCCCCTCCCGCTGTCAATCAGGCAGAGGCGATCGCTAGGCAACGATGGCCTTCGGCCGTCTGGCATGCGCCGGCGCATGCGCATTTCTGACCCGATCGCACCGCGGCAAACAACTGAAGCGTGTGATCGGGTCAGAATGACCCCCCCATGTGCACTGCAGGTGAGGCAGATGTAACATGTGCAGAGAGAGTTAGATTTGGGTGTGGTGTGTTCAAACTGAAATCTAAATTGCAGTGTAAAAATAAAGCAGCCAGTATTTACCCTGCACAGAAACAAAATAACCCACCCAAATCTAACTCTCTCTGCACATGTTATATCTGCCACACCTGCGGTGCACATGGTTTTGCCCATTAGCTAACAAATTTGCTGCTGCAATCAGGTCTGAATTAGGCCCAGAGTTGTCTGAATTCTCCTGTCTGTCCTGCTGCTCATTCCCAGTACAGATGACATAGACCTCTATTTACTAAGCCTTGGACAGAGATAAATTGGACGGAGATAAAGTACCAGCCAATCAGCTCCTAACTGCCATGTTACAGGCTGTGTTTGAAAAATGGAAGTTAGGAGCTGGTTGGTTGGTACTTTATCTCCGTCTACTTTATCTCTCTCCAAGGCTTACTACACAGACCCCTTAGCCAGTGGCGTAACTAGAAATTTTTCTCCCCCAAGCCAAAAAATTCTTCGGCGCCCCCTCCCCCCCCCCCCCCCCCCCATATCCCCCATAATTGGCACTAGTAAAGTGACAAACATGCGCGCGCCGAAGACGCGCGCCGCCAAAAAGGGTGTGTGGCTTCATTGAAATGGGCGTGGCTTTGCACAAAGGGGCGTGGCATTGCAGGAAAAGACTACCTTATACCCCAGTTTTGCAACCTGCACGCCCAGACGTTAGCCACCACAGGAAAGAAAAATAATCCTGATTCATGCCCCTTACATTATTTGTCATTTTTCCTCCTTATAGTTTTACCCAGTATACATTATTCCACATACTGCAATGGCCCTTAGACATTATGCCACACACAATAATGCACATGACACAATATGCACACACCGTAATGCCCCCGACACATTATGCCACACACCGTAATGCCTGTGACACATTATGACAGGAATCGCAATGCCCGTTATACATTATGCTACACACTGCAATGCCCCTGATACATTATAGCACATACAATGTCTGTGACACATTATGACACACACCACAATGATCCTGAGACATTATACCACATACCACAATGCCCGTGATATAGTATACAACACACCGTAATGCCTGACACATTATGACACACACCGCAATGTCCGTGATACATTATAGCACATACAATGTCTGTGACACATTATGACACACACTGCAATGACCTTGAGACATTATACCACAATGCCCGTGATATAGTATACCATACACCGTAATGCCTGTGACACATATCGCAATGCCCGTTATACCCTATGCCACACACCACAATGCCCGTTATATATTATGCCACACTGCAATGACCCTGAGACATTATACCACATACCACAATGCCCGTGATATAGTATACCACACACCGTAATGCCTGACACATTATGACACACACCGCAATGCCTGTGACACATTATGACAGGAATCGCAATGCCCGTTATACATTATGCTACACACTGCAATGCCCCTGATACATTATAGCACATACAATGTCTGTGACACATTATGACACACACCGCAATGACCCTAAGACATTATACCACATACCACAATGCCTGTGATATAGTATACAAAACACCGTAATGCCTGACACATTATGACACACACCGCAATGCCCGTTATACCCTATGCCACACACCGCAATGCCCATTATACATTATGCCACACTGCAATGCCCCTGAGACATTATACCACATACCACAATGCCCGTGATATAGTATGCCACACATCGTAATGCCTGTGACACATTATGACACACACCGCAATGTCCGTGATACATAATGCCACACACCGTAATGCCCATTACACATTAAGTTATACAGTAAGGCTTCTAATTACTTTTAAATTACCTGCTCATTGCCAGGGGTTTCATGCTCTTGGTTCCATGCACGGTGCCAGGGATTTTCATGCTCAGGATGTCATGCTCGTTGCCAGGGGTTTCATGCACTGGGTGTCATGCTCATTGCTAGGGGGTAGTGCTTGTTGCTAGGGCCGTGCTCCTAGTGCCACATATGCCCCCAGTGCCAGGTATTCCCCCACAGTGCCAGGTACTCACGTGCCCCCAGTGCCACATATGCCTCCTCAGTGCCTGCCACATATGCCCCCAGTGCCAAATATACCCCCCCAGTGCCACATATGCCTCCAGTGCCAGAAATTCCCCCACAGTGCCAGGTACTCACGTGCCCCCAGTGCCACATATGCCCCCTCAGTGCTTCCACATATGCCCCCAGTGCCAAATATACCCCCCCCAGTGCCACATATGCCCCCAGTGCCAGATATTCCCCCACAGTGCCAGAGACTCACGTGCCTCTAGTGCCACATATGCCCCCTCAGTGCCTGCCACATATGCCCCCAGTGCCAAATATACCCCCCCAGTGCCACATATGCCCCCAGTGCCAGATATTCCCCCACAGTGCCAGGTACTCACGTGCCTCCAGTGCCACATATGCCCCCTCAGTGCTTCCACATATGCCCCCAGTGCCAAATATACCCCCCCAGTGCCACATATGCCCCCAGTGCCATATATTCCCCCACAGTGCCAGGTACTCACGTGCCCCTAGTGCCACATATGCCCCCTCAGTGCCTGCCACATATGCCCCCAGTGCCAAATATACCCCCCAGTGCCACATATGCCCCCAGTGCCAGATATTCCCCCACAGTGCCAGGTACTCACGTGCCCCCAGTGCCACATATGCCCCCTCAGTGCCTGCCACATATGCCCCCAGTGCCAAATATACCCCCCCAGTGCCACATATGCCCCCAGTGCCAGATATTCCCCCACAGTGCCAGGGACTCACGTGCCCCCAGTGCCACATATGCCCCCTCGGTGCCTGCCACATATGCCCTCAGTGCCAAATATACCCCCCAGTGCCACATATGCCCCCAGTGCCAGATATTCCCCCACAGTGCCAGGTATTCACGTGCCCACAGTGCCACATATGCCCCCTCAGTGCCTGCCACATATGCCCCCAGTGCCAAATATACCCCCCAGTGCCACATATGCCCCCAGTGCCAGATATTCCCCCACAGTGCCAGGTACTCACGTGCCCCCAGTGTCACATATGCCCCCTCAGTGCCTGCCACATATGCCCCCAGTGCCAAATATACCCCCCCAGTGCCACATATGCCCCCAGTGCCAGATATTCCCCCACAGTGCCAGGTACTCACGTGCCCCCAGTGCCACATACTCACGTGCCCCCAGAGCCACATATGCTCCCCCAGTGCTGCGCTCCCCCGCTCCTCTCTGATGGAGGGACACGGAGGGCACAGCGCGCGCCTCTCCCGTGTCCCTCCTGGGTCTCCGGCGGGTCTGTTAAAGGAAGTGCCAATTCGTGAGCCAATCAGAGCTCACAAACGGCACTTCCTTTATTAGACCCACCGGAGACCCAGGAGGGACATGGGAGAGGCGCGCGCTGTGCCCTCCGTGTCCCTCCTTACAGCAGCGGAGGGAAGGAGACCGCAGATTGACATGCGGACGCTCGTCCGCATGTCAATCTGCACTAAATCAGTGGCGCCCCTGCAGCACCTCGCCCCCAAGCCACCGCGAGGGCTGCGGGGGCAGTAGTTACACCACTGCCCTTAGCTCTGGCAACTGGGATATGGGAAGGTTAACCGCAGTTCAACATTTTTTATCTATTGTATTTGTGTGTATTGTTATGATGGACTTGAATGTCTCTTTAATATTTGCCAACTATTGTTTAAAACTATCTTGTGCATAATGAAGCTATGCTCCTATTTCAGAGCATATGGGTCTTCCCTTCTGTAAATGCCCCATGCCACCCAAAGCTCTGCCCAAACCTCTGTACTGGAATGTATGTTTGACATGAGTTTGAAACTCATGGTCTGCTTCCAGCACCTAAAGGGGACAAATGTCCCCCTTTGCTGTGCACGTTGCACTGCAAAGTATTTTTAGGATTTTTTTATTTTTTTGGGAGGGTGTGAGGCCATAATTCCTGGATTTGGTCAGTTCCCCAAGGCACCTGCATCTCATTTATCTCTTAACAGCTACGCTAATGTTTTTGGTGGTGGCCCTTGTCAACATACAGCTCAGGCCTGCATAGCGAGGTAGAAGATTTCATCACAAAACACCGATCTTCTTAGAGCAGTATTTCTGTCTTCAGCAGTGATTATTTTTCTCCACCCAGAACAACAATTACTCGTCTAACCATTGTCATAAAATTATCTACAGATGTAGCCACCTTTATCTTGACTGTTTCTCCGCCGAGACGGGCGTTTAGTCACGCTAATGCGATAGCTGAGTTTAATCACAGGCAGGCGCGTTGAGGCGATCTAGATACTCATCATGCATTACACATCTCCACCACTGTGTGGCTAATGCTCCACTAATCCAGTACTTTCGATCGTACAGTATAGCGGCGGATTGATCTACAGCTCTGGCAATACTGTAGGCGTAACGGGAGGCGGTGGAAAAAGTATGGAGTACTGTACTGTATGTGTATGGAGACGCAACTACAGTAATTGTGTAAAAGGAAGAATGTACAGTACAATGTATAAACACCGTGCTTTTAAAATATATGAGCGTCTGAGTTCGCTAATGCATAATGGGAATGGAGGACTAGCAGGAGGCGGAGGAAAACACCATGCTTTACAAATGCGAGCGTCCGAGTCCTCTAAGGCATAAACCAACAGCAATGGGGCGGGGGCCGGCCGCTGTTTGCAGTACTTTCACACATGAAATTGGAAATCTCTCATGAGGTGTCGTGGGCTAGGGGTGAAGGCTCCCACCTCCCTCGCTGGGGGTCCAGGGTTCGAGACCTGATGTGCTTTCTTTCTTTCTTTTTTTTTTTTTTTTTCTGTAATAATGCACTGTATTATTTTATTTACATTGTAAGACAGTCAATGGAAGGATGCACACAGGTTTCACATAAATCAAAGTACATCTGCAGGAGCGATTCTTTACGCTAAATGCACCTAAACAGCGGGAATGAAATGAGTGTATTCTGACGCTACCAACTGAGCAAAACAGTACTGTAGATCTTCAGCGTTTGTGTATTGCACAGGACCTGAATTTCCTCCCTGTGCAGGCCCCCAGGGGGGAAGGGCGATGGGGGTAGGGGGGAGACGATGGAAAATACTGTGCCTTTGAAATGCAATTACATGAGCGTCCGAGTACACTACGGCATACTGTAAACCAACACCAATGGGAAGGAAGTGCCAACCTTATTTTTAATGTGTTCCCGTGACATTCACTGTAACATTTTTTTTTTCTCTCCAATACAGTACATCCAATGGAAGGATGCACACAGGTTTCACATAAATCAAAGTACATCTGCAGGAGCGATTCTTTACGCTAAATGCAACCTACAGTACAGTACTGTAAGTGAGCAAAACAGTACTACAGTGGGCGTTTGTGTATTGCACATGACCTGCATTTGCATTCCCTCCCTGTCTACTGCATGATCTGTGCAGGCTCCCATGGGGGAAGGGCAACAGGCTAGCAGGAGGCGGAGGAAAACACCGTGCTTTACAAATGCGAGCGTCCGAGTCCTCTAAGGCATAAACCAACAGCAATGGGGCGGGGGGCGGCCGCTGTTTGCAGTACTTTCACACATGAAATTGGAAATCTCTCATGAGGCGTCGTGGGCTAGGGGTGAAGGCTCCCACCTCCCTCGCTGGGGGTCCAGGGTTCGAGACCTGATGTGCTTTCTTTCTTTCTTTTTTTTTTTTTTCTGTAATAATGCACTGTATTATTTTATTTACATTGTAAGACAGTCAATGGAAGGATGCACACAGGTTTCACATAAATCAAAGTACATCTGCAGGAGCGATTCTTTACGCTAAATGCACCTAAACAGCGGGAATGAAATGAGTGTATTCTGACGCTACCAACTGAGCAAAACAGTACTGTAGATCTTCAGCGTTTGTGTATTGCACAGGACCTGAATTTCCTCCCTGTGCAGGCCCCCAGGGGGGAAGGGCGATGGGGGTAGGGGGGAGACGATGGAAAATACTGTGCCTTTGAAATGCAATTACATGAGCGTCCGAGTACACTACGGCATACTGTAAACCAACACCAATGGGAGGGAAGTGCCAACCTTATTTTTAATGTGTTCCCGTGACATTCACTGTAACATTTTTTTTTTTCTCTCCAATACAGTACATCCAATGGAAGGATGCACACAGGTTTCACATAAATCAAAGTACATCTGCAGGAGCGATTCTTTACGCTAAATGCAACCTACAGTACAGTACTGTAAGTGAGCAAAACAGTACTACAGTGGGCGTTTGTGTATTGCACATGACCTGCATTTGCATTCCCTCCCTGTCTACTGCATGATCTGTGCAGGCTCCCATGGGGGAAGGGCAACAGGCTAGCAGGAGGCGGAGGAAAACACCGTGCTTTACAAATGCGAGCGTCCGAGTCCTCTAAGGCATAAACCAACAGCAATGGGGCGGGGGCCGGCCGCTGTTTGCAGTACTTTCACACATGAAATTGGAAATCTCTCATGAGGCGTCGTGGGCTAGGGGTGAAGGCTCCCACCTCCCTCGCTGGGGGTCCAGGGTTCGAGACCTGATGTGCTTTCTTTCTTTCTTTTTTTTTTTTTCTGTAATAATGCACTGTATTATTTTATTTACATTGTAAGACAGTCAATGGAAGGATGCACACAGGTTTCACATAAATCAAAGTACATCTGCAGGAGCGATTCTTTACGCTAAATGCACCTAAACAGCGGGAATGAAATGAGTGTATTCTGACGCTACCAACTGAGCAAAACAGTACTGTAGATCTTCAGCGTTTGTGTATTGCACAGGACCTGAATTTCCTCCCTGTGCAGGCCCCCAGGGGGGAAGGGCGATGGGGGTAGGGGGGAGACGATGGAAAATACTGTGCCTTTGAAATGCAATTACATGAGCGTCCGAGTACACTACGGCATACTGTAAACCAACACCAATGGGAAGGAAGTGCCAACCTTATTTTTAATGTGTTCCCGTGACATTCACTGTAACATTTTTTTTTTTTCTCTCCAATACAGTACATCCAATGGAAGGATGCACACAGGTTTCACATAAATCAAAGTACATCTGCAGGAGCGATTCTTTACGCTAAATGCAACCTACAGTACAGTACTGTAAGTGAGCAAAACAGTACTACAGTGGGCGTTTGTGTATTGCACATGACCTGCATTTGCATTCCCTCCCTGTCTACTGCATGATCTGTGCAGGCTCCCATGGGGGAAGGGCAACAGGCTAGCAGGAAGCGGAGGAAAACACCGTGCTTTACAAATGCGAGCGTCCGAGTCCTCTAAGGCATAAACCAACAGCAATGGGGCGGGGGCCGGCCGCTGTTTGCAGTACTTTCACACATGAAATTGGAAGTCTCTCATGAGGCGTCGTGGGCTAGGGGTGAAGGCTCCCACCTCCCTCGCTGGGGGTCCAGGGTTCGAGACCTGATGTGCTTTCTTTCTTTCTTTTTTTCTTTTTTTTTCTGTAATAATGCACTGTATTATTTTATTTACATTGTAAGACAGTCAATGGAAGGATGCACACAGGTTTCACATAAATCAAAGTACATCTGCAGGAGCGATTCTTTACGCTAAATGCACCTAAACAGCGGGAATGAAATGAGTGTATTCTGACGCTACCAACTGAGCAAAACAGTACTGTAGATCTTCAGCGTTTGTGTATTGCACAGGACCTGAATTTCCTCCCTATGCAGGCCCCCAGGGGGGAAGGGCGATGGGGGTAGGGGGGAGACGATGGAAAATACTGTGCCTTTGAAATGCAATTACATGAGCGTCCGAGTACACTACGGCATACTGTAAACCAACACCAATGGGAAGGAAGTGCCAACCTTATTTTTAATGTGTTCCCGTGACATTCACTGTAACATTTTTTTTTTTCTCTCCAATACAGTACATCCAATGGAAGGATGCACACAGGTTTCACATAAATCAAAGTACATCTGCAGGAGCGATTCTTTACGCTAAATGCAACCTACAGTACAGTACTGTAAGTGAGCAAAACAGTACTACAGTGGGCGTTTGTGTATTGCACATGACCTGCATTTGCATTCCCTCCCTGTCTACTGCAAGATCTGTGCAGGCTCCCATGGGGGAAGGGCAACAGGCTAGCAGGAGGCGGAGGAAAACACCGTGCTTTACAAATGCGAGCGTCCGAGTCCTCTAAGGCATAAACCAACAGCAATGGGGCGGGGGCCGGCCGCTGTTTGCAGTACTTTCACACATGAAATTGGAAATCTCTCATGAGGCGTCGTGGGCTAGGGGTGAAGGCTCCCACCTCCCTCGCTGGGGGTCCAGGGTTCGAGACCTGATGTGCTTTCTTTCTTTCTTTTTTTTTTTTTTTTTTCTGTAATAATGCACTGTATTATTTTATTTACACTGTAAGACAGTCAATGGAAGGATGCACACAGATTTCACATAAATCAAAGTACATCTGCAGGAGCGATTCTTTACGCTAAATGCACCTAAACAGCGGGAATGAAATGAGTGTATTCTGACGGACTGTGCATCTTCGGTATTTGTGTATTGCATAAGACCTGTGAAGGCTCCCAGGAGGGAAGGGCGTAGGGCAAGACAGTGGAAAATACTGTGGTCAAAGAAAGGGCATATTTAAAACTAAGGGAAACTGTCACAAAGTACAGTAACTACAGTACTGTACGTTGAATGCCTGGACCGCACGACGTCTGAGACGCACGACGTCTGAGGCGCACGACGTCTGAGACGCTCATTGAGCATAAGGACGGTCATGGCTGCTGTACGGGACCGTCCCTATGCTCTGGGTGAGCTGCGTCTCCTCGTTCGCTGGCGGGACAGAACTCTCGCCAGCAACGAGGAGAAGGTGAGAGCATATAGGAGGGCAAGTAGGGCTATCCTCCGGACTTACAACCGGAGGAGGACAGTGAGGTCTCTCCAGAGGAGATGGAGTGATCTCGTGAGGAGGACCCCACGACGCCTGCAGGCCATAAGGGATTGTAAGTACAGTACATTACTGTAGATTACTGTACTTTAAGTTACTGTAGTTACAGGTACAGTACATTATAGCAGGGGCTGCTGTAGCAGCAGGTATCCGGTCTATATAGCACTGTACAGTATTTGTGGTAAACAAATGGTTAAACAAGGACCAAACATTAACCCGGGTCAAAAGGTCAATTTGTTTTTTGGCGTCGACCTAGATGGTGCGGCTTTTGAAATTGGTTGACACCAGTTACTGTAGGTTGACATGGTCGTTAAGTTGACATGGAAAAAGATCGACATGCGTTTTACAAAAACAATTGTTATTTTTTTAAACTTGTGTATATACAGTAGTTCTTTACAATCCACGTGGTCTACGATTGTGCAGTGTACAGTATCATGCAGTGTACAGTATATGCAATGTATCACAGTGTATCGTGCTGCGTAATTGCAGCGTGTCATGCAGTGTACATTCAGTATATGGTATTGTGCAGTGAGTGTAATGCATAGGGCATTTGCTATGCTTAGGGGCACCAGCAGCTTCTGCTGATTAAAATGATATGCGGCATGCCTATATTTTGCGTGACTGCGGCTGTATCTGTATCTGGCTAGGGCCAGCACTGTCGTGCAGTGTACTGTATACACATGTGGTAATTGCAGTTTTTTGTGCAGTGTACATTGTATCATATTTTGCAGGGAAATGTGCAGTGTAATGTGCAGTTTGTCATATCACGCAGTGCATACACTATGCAGTGTCGTGCAGTGCATTGTGTGGTTTAATTGCAGTGTGTCGTGCAGTGTGCAGAAATTTGTGTTTCAGATAGTACAGTGTTCTAAGGGATGTTACTTTGGCAGAAATTATTCTAAGGGATGTTACAGTGGCCTAATGTGTTCTGACGTGCATTACTCTTGCATAATGTGTTATAAGGTTCATGACTGTGGCAGATCTCTACTTTGTGACGTAATGTGGATATACTACTGCACTACTGTGACGTACAGTACAGTAACGTGAATAAGGTGCTCTACTGTGTGACACAACGTGAATCAAGGACAGTACTGTGACGTGAATACGGTGCTCTACTGTGTGACACAACGTGAATCAAGGACAGTACTGTGACGTGAATAAACTGCACTACTGTGACATGACGTGAATAAGATGAATTCAGGTGAGTGCTGCATCATCTGTCATGGAATCAATTTATACTGTAATGAACAGTACTGAGATGGTTAAGGGTGGGAGGGCTGCATGCTGATGAGTGTCATCATGTTTATAAGGGCAATGCTAATGTGTGTTACAATGTCTATAAAGGTAGTGTTCTGTCTAATACCCTGGACCTACTGTACTGTAGCGATACTGTAAGTGTACTGTATGTCACATTTAGAAATGTCCCCCTTAAGTTTTGAAGACAGTACAGTACACTATGCCCTCCTGAGTGATTAGGTGCAGGGTACTAGAATGAACAATTCCATTGATTGTGATGTCATAAAGATGCTGTCAATGTTGAATTTCATTGACTGTACAGTATGCTGCCATTATACTGTATATATATTTTTACAGGGCTGGTAGCACGACGGCACAGGAGGCGGAACAGGCGCCGCCAAGCTGGTAAGTATTGTCAAATACAGTAGTGTACAGTACATAGTGATTTCTATAGTCCCACCCCCCTGTCCTGACCATCACAGATAACTCGCTGCAATCCGGATGGGAGAGAGGGTGGGACACTTCCTGTGAGATCTGGTTGCCCGTGATGTTAAGAATGTCTGTTTACAAAACTAACTGTAAATATTAAACACACAGTATAAATAACATTGTAGATAGCTGAATACCCGTGCTGCGCTACGGGATGAGGATGGTAAATTACAGTGATAGTTGTTTGTTAATTTACGTTTGACAGCTTCACTTACAGCACTGTTATTTTTTTTCTCGCAGTACCACCACCACCACCACCACCACCACCACCACCTGCGCTGCCAGGTATTGTGTAACGAGAATTCTGGTGCGACTGTCATCGTTACACTACTGTACATGTGTCCTGGATACTGTATAGTACATGTTACAAATTGACAGCTTCACTTACAGCACTGTTGTTTTTTTTCTCACAGTACCACCACCACCACCACCACCTGCACTGCCAGGTATTGTGTAACGAGAATTCTGGTGTGACTGTCATCATTACACTACTGTACATGTGTCCTGGATACTGTATAGTACATGTTACAAATTGACAGCTTCACTTACAGCACTGTTGTTTTTTTTCTCATAGTACCACCACCACCACCACCACCACCACCACCACCACCACCTGCGCTTCCAGGTATTGTGTAACGAGAATTCTGGTGCGACTGTCATCGTTACACTACTGTACATGTGTCCTGGATACTGTATAGTACATGTTACAAATTGACAGCTTCACTTACAGCACTGTTGTTTTTTTTGTCACAGTACCACCACCACCACCACCACCACCACCACCACCTGCGCTTCCAGGTATTGTGTAACGAGAATTCTGGTGCGACTGTCATCGTTACACTACTGTACATGTGTCCTGGATACTGTATAGTACATGTTACAAATTGACAGCTTCACTTACAGCACTGTTGTTTTTTTTCTCACAGTACCACCACCACCACCACCACCACCACCACCTGCACTGCCAGGTATTGTGTAACGAGAATTCTGGTGCGACTGTCATCGTTACACTACTGTACATGTGTCCTGGATACTGTATAGTACATGTTACAAATTGACAGCTTCACTTACAGCACTGTTGTTTTTTCTCACAGTACCACCACCACCACCACCACCACCACCGTCTGACCAGCAGAGCTCCGGAAGTGGTAATCATTATTTTTGTTACAGACACACTAGTTTCCTACAGTATTACTGTAATTTTTTTATTTTACAATACTTGTTATCTTGTACACACAGACCGCCTCGTTATTGATACCGAGCCAGAGGAGGAGGAGGAGGAAATGGGGGAGCCTTCAGGCCAGCCTGGTAAGAATTGTAATCTACTGTACAGTACTCTACATTCTACATTCATTGATTTATTAACAGTACCAATGGCTTGGGTTTGCGTGACCAGTGGTCAGGATTCCAGCAGTCAAGTGACCGACAGCGGTATCCTGATTGCAGAAATCCCATTGACTTTTCTTTTTGTTTTTTTTATATTCAACACAGATGTCACTTACCTGTACGTGGACTCTGAGTCGGAGGAGTATAGTAAGTACAGTAGGATTTTCTCAAGCCCATTCTTAAAAGTATTGACCAAGTCCACTTTTATTACTTTTCAGGCAGGGAATTCCAAACATGTACTGTACAGTATTTCCCTCACTGTGAAGACCCCTTTTCGCCTCTGTGTGCGAAATCGCCTCTCCTCCAACACGAGTTAAATACAGGCACAGTACAGTACTGTATGTCCCCTACCACTGGACAGTCATTCTGCTCCTACTGTATTATGAATATATCTCTGCCTCCTGTAGCACTGTACTACTGTGCAATTTTGTAGTAACTGTACTCTACTGTATTTTGTTTATAATATTTTTTTATTTTCCACTCAGTAATTATTGACAGTGAGGAGGAAGGGGAGAAAAAGCCCTCTCCCCAACTTGGTAAGTAAACTAAAGTATTGTACTGTACTGTACATTGTGTTAAACCAATGGGTTGGGTTTGCATGACCAGCAGTCAGGATTCTAGCGGTCAGGTGTAAAGTAGTGTATTTCCTGGAATGAACCTTTTTTTTCTCATTAATGTTTTTTCACAGGCCCTACACTGGAACAGGCCGCCGAGGAGGAGGAGGATGAGTATGATGAGGCGGCATTTAGTGGTAAGAATTATCACTGACATTGATTTGATTCCACCAGAGTAGCACTTTTCATCAGATTTTTCTGGAAAATGCGTAGAAATCGGATAAAAATTGCACAAATCGGAATAGTGGATGGGGGACTTTAGATGATTGTTTTTGTTTGAACTGGTGATATTGCCCATACAGTAGCAACCAATCACATTCCACATTAACATTTATCTACAGTAGTTACACTTACAGATGATAATGCAGTACAGTAGGTAATATTTGTAATTGTCAGAGAAGTATCTTCATATACTGTAGTTAGAATTCTCATATTTGCTATACAGGAGCAAACCGCTTCATCAGTGAGGTTCCTGCTTCCAGTGTAATAGGTTGTGGTTTCTAATCCTGGGTGTGATACTTGTAAAATGTGTATATTCAGTATAATAAAGAGGGTGTGACTTGTAAGGTGCGTGGACCAGTGAGGAAGTCTGCCACTAAAAAGACAGCGACAGCTATCAATTAACTTAATTCAATGGTGTCACAGAATAGGAGGAGAGGTTCCCCTCCTTCAGAGCAGGAGCCCGGCGGCAGATGACTCCGTTGCCTCCCAGAGTTCTGCCTCTGTGGATAACATCACCTGTTCTAAAAAAAACTCCCATCTTACTAAATCTCTCTCTCTCTCTCTCTCTCTCTCTCTCTCCCCCCATGTCACTGTCTCTCCATTCATCTCTCTCTCTAGATACTGTCAGTGATGAATTTCCCATTAGGCACGAGAGGCACGTACTGTACCTAGGGGCGGCATCTGTTTGGGGGCCGCAGTTGGATGCTTACAGTATGCTGATACTGTCATCCCAAAAATTACCACTACAGTAACTGCTAAATATTTTAAGTGTACTGTACAATATGCACATACAGTACAGTACTGTACAGTATGCATAATTCAAAGCAAAAAAGAGTTGCTACCTTAGTCTAGTCATAATCACCGGCATACGGGCCACTCACAAATTTTCTGATGGTCTCGGTGGGGTCCCTTGGAATCACCATGCCTGTCACAAGCATACCTTTTTTTACCCACCTGTCACTAGGCCTGGACACTAGTTTACTATTACTATACTTTTTACTGTATACTGTATCTTATAATATTCTTCTCTTTTACCCACAGACGACGAGCCAGAATACCATTTTGGTAAATAAATATACTGTACAGTAGCAATAGTTGGTACTGCAATTACAGTATTTTTTTTCTCCAACATTACTTTAAGTCCAACTGATATGACTAACTGTATTTTATCTTTTTACAGTCCGTCGCCAACCAGTGGAGGAGACACCTGGTAATAAAATAGAAATACATAATGCACTGTACTGTATTCTAACTTACTGTAACATGTATAACACTGAGCTGATCATCTTCACACCCTCTGACATAACCTTACAGTACAAACTGTACTTTCTCTCCTTTTTCACCCTCTTCACTACACAAATGCATGCTGCGTTTCCTGACTACTGATATAATAGTGTGTAGAGCGTAGCGAGGCACCGTGCCCACCGCGTGGCGAGCGAAGCAAGCATGCAAGGGGCTGCTTTCCGCTCGCCGCCCCTGTCGGGATTGTGTGGTCGGGATTCCGGCGTCTGTATTTTGACTGCCGGGATCCCGTCCAGCGGGATTACGTACTGATCTCCAGTCTGAGCCTGCCCTAGGCATAGGCATACTTGCCAAATGCCTAGGGGCACAAGCAGCTTCTGCTGATTAATATGATATGCAGCATGCCTACAGTATATTCTGTGCATACAAAATGCATTACTAATGTGCAGCATTATGTGTATACAGTACTTTGTTGTGTAACATATACTGTAGCAAGGGCACTACTGTGTGGTCTAATGTGAACAAAGAGCAATATGATGTGATGCAATGTGAATAAGTGGGAATACTTTGAGGAGTAATGTGGTACTATCATATGATGTAACGAGAATAAGAGACACTATTGCATGATATGTTGTGAATAAAGTTGCAGTACTGTGTGGCGTCATTTCAGATTGGGGAATTACTGTGTGGCCATGCCCCTTCCCAGCAAGAACATGCACCGTTTTGGGATGCACACCGAATGTGCACACTGTTGCTATTTTAAACATACAGTACAGTAAGTTGGAGGAGCACCAAAATGAGGACTGCTATGGTTGAGGGGTGATGGTGCTGGGAAAGGGGTACAGGCTCAGAGGCGGAAATAGCATCTGTGCAAGGGGGCAGCATCCAAAAACTTGACTAGGGAATCATATTATTTATGGCTGGCTCTGAGTACAGTCCACTATTATGGATAGTACTCCCTACAACACCACCTACAGTACTGTAACCCTCTTTTTTCTGAAGCGGTCATGAAATGTCATGACTGCTAATACATACAGTAAATGTCTACAGTATTTGTACTGTGGTGTTTTATTCCTTTGACAATTTGTTTATGACCTATTGAAGCTAAACTCTTGTACAGTACTTTATATTTTGAATACCAGCAATACAGTATAATACTGTACCTACAGTATACAGTAATAATTGTTTACTATTTGAATGTGACTAAATGTTTTTTTTTCTCCAATATAGTGCCAATGATTTATGGGGGCCCCAGACAGGGGCAAGATAGGTGGGCTGGCCCAGAAGCGGGCAGGCAGCAGCCCACTTATACAAGAGGTAAACTAAAGCAATGTTTAAATTACCTCGACAGCATACAGTAGTGTTTGATTTACTGTACTGACAATACAGTACTGTACATTGTAAATAACAAGATTGTCTAATATAGAGTAAAGTACTGTATTGCCATTACTACACTGTAAAGTATTCAGTATTTGTTTTGTAATACTGTCCTTTTTTTCCCACAGAACAGTTGCAGCGTGCCATCCAGCTCCTGCGGGTGGTGGTCCACCTCTTAGTGGACCACTTTTT
This sequence comes from Pseudophryne corroboree, assembly GCF_028390025.1. Taxonomy (NCBI): domain Eukaryota; kingdom Metazoa; phylum Chordata; class Amphibia; order Anura; family Myobatrachidae; genus Pseudophryne; species Pseudophryne corroboree. Next base: position 55,501,459 of record NC_086444.1, on the reverse strand, counting down.
TAATTTTTTATTAAGATTAATTTAATTTTATTTAATAAAAATTTTTGTTATTGTACTCCATTGTATAGTATCTTTTTCTACTGTATAAGATAGGCATACTGTACACCATACAATTATCTGGCAGATAATCTGCAAGATCTGGCTGTTTGTAATGAAATTCTCTCCTAATTTAGCTGTGGTGTACAGTACCTCCTGAGTGTGCTGGAGTGCTTTCTGGCCAGTTTGGGGTGATTTGGAGCAAGTTTGGTCGGCCATCTGGCCGACATGTGCTGTCGACTGTTTGGCAAACATGTGTTTTCACTCCAGCATGTGTGTGTCAGGCATTTTGTGTGTGTCAGGCATTTTGTGTGTGTCAGGCATTTTGTGTGTGTCAGGCATTTTGTGTGTGTCAGCCATTTTATGTGTGTCAGCCATTTTATGTGTGTCAGCCATTGCTGTGTGGTTCCACAAATGTTAGCGTGTCAAAGTGCTGACCACTGACACCACTATTTCACTTTGTACCGCATGCCTTTTGTGGAACCACACAGCCCAGCATGACTTATTGCTGGGCTGTGTGGTTCCACAAATGTTAGCGTGTCAAAGTGCTGACCACTGACACCACTATTTCACTTTGTACCGCATGCCTTTTGTGGAACCACACAGCCCAGCATGACTTATTGCTGGGCTGTGTGGTTCCACAAATTTTCTTGGAAAACAAATGAACATGAGTGTCTTTACTTTAATACTTTTTTTTTTTTTTCCCCACAGATATCTATATACACAAGAAAAGAATGTAACGAAGAACAAACTATAAATAAAAGAGCGTCTCAGTCACCGCCCCGCTACCCACTTTGCAAAGCTGTTTCCTCGTAAGCAGACTTGCTGTGTGGATCTTCTCCGACCTTTCAGAAATCTCCTCATAATTTGCTCTCTGTTTCTGCCTTCGAAAACTTCTGCTAGGCTCACGTGTTCCAGCTCATTGACACAGTTTCGTCATACAGTATTTGACCGGTAATTCTTTCATTTACGGTTTACAATTATTTATATACGTAAATGATGAATGTCCCTGTGCATTGCTCCATGGCCTGTACAACTTATCCCGGTGTATTTTAAAATGTATACCATCTCTCACTCCATATTTGAGCGCTGCCACGTGCTGGGAGTTCACGGTCGGCGGCCATTTTGTCAGGTTGCTAAGCGATCCAGCTCGGTATACCGTAATGTGCATAGACCTCGCTTATCCCAATGTAATTGAGCTAGGGGATTGTGACGCTCCTTCAGCATTGCCCCCTGGACTGTGAAATGTATGCCATACTGTATCTCACTACATATCCGAGCGCTGCCACGTGCTGGGGGTTCACGGTCGGTGGCCATTTTTAGTGTGCATAGAACTCGCTTATCCACATAGGCCCCTGTGTTTTTAACTACTACATAGAGATGCACATTTCTAGGCCTACAGTATTTAATATACAGTAAGCAGCATTGTTGTTAGGCAATAATTGAAGAATTTACATACAGTACTGACATGTACTGTATGTAATGCTTGTACATCATGTCAGTCGACCCTTATGCTGTACACTACTGTAAGTCTCACAGGGCCCATGCACTTCCAAGGAGGGTTATTTACTGTACTGTATCTGTTTCATACAGGAAACTAATTGCAGTCCATAACACTGAAGTTGTATTTTCAGTACTGTACAGTATACAATACTTAAATTTGAACATCAGGTACTGGATAGTAAACATGTACAGTATTAACTTCTATCATAAAACTCTTATGCATTTTCAGATGTGTAAATTTTAGACTACAGTATTCACAAATGTTTTCTCTCCATACAGGAATTATAGTTGGACAACATGCCAGTAACTATCAACAAAACGATGAGCAAGATAATCGCCAACATGAAAAAAGAAAATAAAACCATCAAAGAGATCCATGCATGGCTCAAGGAAAGTGGCATTATAGTCACTTTAGAAACGGTGCGCTATCATGCATTCGAGAGAACAACGCCCAGATTTGTATTTCCTACAAAATGCACATGGTACGTACTGTACACTACTGTAATGTTTAAATGACTTGCTTTATACCATAAACAATTTTTTTGAAATAAAATAAAAACTTCATCAATTGTAACTGTGATTGTGCTGTTCATGAATTCATATTTTTCATACTGTATTGTACTGTAGGAGAGTGCAACAAATTGTGGAGGAACTAACTCGTGAGGATGATGAGCGTACTGCTCTGCAAATAAAACGAATTCTCCATTCCAAGTATGACCTGGACATATCGGCCACCAGCATCAGAAGGATGCGACGGAAAATGGGATGGACCTTTGGCGCAACAAGGTAAAATACTGAAAGCAGTATAAACCATACAGTAAATGCACTGTTAATAATCCCTTGATACGTGATATAATAATGCCATAAATCATTATACAGAGTGTGTACTTTATACTATATACAGTATGTGTGTGTGTATATACTGTATATATTCTATCCCAAAAGAGATACCTACTGTATAGGCACTCAGAGACAGCAATGAAGCATTGCCGGCTTATTGTGATGATTACATACTGTATACTGTGTGTGTGTGTTTGTGTGTATGTACAGTATGTATATATATATATTACTCTGTATGTACCTTAATGTACTGTATGTACAGTTTAATGTATACAGTAGGTTTATAATACAGTATACTGCACATACAGTCTACTGTATATACAGTAATCTGTAAATCTGTAATTTCATAACTGTATCTGATTTCATTATTTTTGGCTCTTCACAGGATATCTCCAATGATAAGAGATGTGAATAAAGAAAAGAGAGTGGAACAGGCACGGCGATGGATTGAGAGTGGTGAAACATTTGATGATGTCATTTTCACAGATGAATCGTCTGTTGCCCTTGAGCGGTTCTCCAGAATGTCATTCAGGAAACGTAACCATATCTCTTTAAAACCACGCCCAAAGCATCCATTGAAAGTCCATGTATGGGGAGGCATATCACGATTAGGAGCTGGTCCCCTATTATTTTTCGAAGGTACAGTACTATACTTTATTCTGTGCCTGTGTTCTGTAAAAATACATGCTGTACTGTAGAGTACGTGTAACTGCACAATAAAAGGAGTTGCTTATTAATTAACAACATTTTTTGATTTCTGTAGGAATCATGGATAAGAAATTTTTCCAAGAAACAATAGTAGAGGAATGTATGGTACCATTTGTGAATAAATATTACCCAACTCACCATAGGATATTCCAAGACAATGATCCTAAACACTCCGCCTCAGCCAAATTTATGGAAGAGAAAGGTATGAATTGGGAACGCACACCACCAGAGTGAGTATTCTTTCAACAGTGTACAAGTAAAATTTTGGATAGCACTCTAGTACTGTAAAAAAAAATTTTGTTTAATAAACAGTACAATATTGTATGTTTAATTTTCTCTATTTACTGTAATGTAATTAATTTTTTCTATACGCTTTTTTTTTATTTTTATATAGATCACCAGACATGAACCCAATCGAATTAGTGTGGGCTCAATTGAAGAGGTACGTTAGGAGTGTTGCAAAGCCAACAACAAAACAGCAACTGGTGGATGGGATAAAGAAATTTTGGCTAGAAGTACTCACACCTGAACATTGTAATAATTATATAAATCACCTGTATAAAGTATTACCTGTTGTAGTCGAAAGAAATGGTCAAGCCACAAATATGTAGTTCTGTACTGTATTTTCTGTTTAAAATTTCAAATTGGTGCATTATTAAAAAAAATTATAAAATTGCCTTTGTCTGATTATTGCATAAACTAATGTAGAATATTATACAGTAGTAATGTTATTGATGTGTATGAACAGTTATTTTCAGTTTTATAAGTCCTGAATAAGAGTACTGTACATTTTGATCAGTGCAGTACATGGAATCGGATGTTGTAATACTTTTTTTTTACATTAATATTGATGTTTTTCCAATAAATATTCAATTTTACAGTATGGTACGGTACAGTACATGAGGGTACCTGTACAGTATGATACGTCATTATGGGGGAGAAATACTGTATCCACTAAATGTACAGTAAAATGTTTTTTTCTTATTACAAACACACAAATGCATCTCAGATGGAAATATGCTATACACAGCAGACAGCTTATGGTGACAGAACTTCCCTACTGTATCCCCACCCATAGTCGTGGTATATTTTAGATTGCCTAATGAGACACTCCTGCAGCATTGCCAATGATTCATGTAAAACCTGTGTGCAAACAGTATCTGTATTGAATGCAAAGTACAGTAAGAGTACAGTATACAGTATTATCAGAGCCAAACCTGACCAACATGATGCCCTAGGCTAGATTTTGGCTGATGCCCTCTTGAACAGATGCTACGTAGTTCCGCCTCTAACCCTGCACCCCTTTCCCAGCACCATCACCCATTTTGGCGCTCCTACCCCCTATAATCTAAATAAGAACAATGTGCACATTTAGTGCCAGCCCAAAACAGTGTACAGTATGTTCTTGCTGGGAAGGGGCATGGTAACACAATAATACCCGAAGATGAAATGACACAACACAGTACTGCAACTTTATTCACATTATATCATGCAGTGGTGTCTCTTATTCTCATGACATCATATCATAGTACCACATTACTCCTAACAGTAATGCCCCTTATTCACATTACACCCCACCACATTCATCTTTATTTACATTAGACCACAGGTTCTCAAACTCAGTCCTCAGGACCCCACACAGTGCAGGTTTTGCAGGTCTCACAGAATCACAAGTGAAAAAATTAGCTCCACCTACTGTATGGACCTTCTAAAATGTGTCAGTTAGTAATGAATACATCTGTGCACTTGCTGGTTTACCTGCAAAACATGCACTGTGTGGGGTCCTGAGGACCAAGTTTGAGAACCACTGCATTAGACCATGCAGTAGTGCCCTTTCCTTATGTTACACCAGAAAATATTGTAGTACACCTTATACACATACAGTACAGTAATGCCACACATTAGTAATGCATTTCATATTTCAATTTTCTGATTTAATTTCATAGAGCCGCAGTCACTCACAGAATATAGGCATGTACTGTAGCATCTCATTTTATTCTGCAGAAGCTGATTATTCCCGTTTGGCTAGTTTGCCGCCTCTGTACAGTATATTACAATAGAAAAAAGTTATAGTGTCAGTGAAAAAAGCACCTCAGTGACATTAAGGGGTACAGTACTGTATATGCAATTGCAGTCGAATTCCGGCAGGAATACGGAAAAAATGGACACGGGATCCCCCATCTTTTTAGAACCAGCACCGGGCTCTGCGCCTGGTCCTGGTGCAAAAAATAAGGGGGACAAAAAAGCGTAGGGGTTCCCCATATTTTTTGAATCAGCACTGGGCTCCACTAGCTGGACAGATAATGCACAGCCGGGGGAGACTTTTATACCGGTCCCTGCGGCCATGGAATTAAATACCCAACTAGTCACACCTGGCCGGAGTACCCTGGAGGAGTGGGGGCCCCTTAAATCAAGGGGACCCCCCCTCCAGCCACTCGATTATCTCTATCACCCCTGTGTATTGTAGCTAGGGGATTGTGACGCTCCTTCAGCATTGCCCCGTAGCCTGCAAAATCTGTGCTGTTATTTGCTCCATAGCTGAGTGCCTCCTAGGAGCTAGGAGTCACAGGCGGTAGCCATTTCAATTGAGTCTGCCCTGCTATAGAATTGTATGTGTACATTACCGTACGGTGCATAGAACCTTTACAGTAGAAACTCTCCTGCAGCTTTGGCCTGCTTTACTGTATGTACTGTAAAACTTGTGTTTTGTCAGTTTGCTATGCGACCGAGCCCGGTGTAACGTACTGTAATGTGCATAGACCTCGCTTACAGTATCTCTGTGTATTTTGGCTAGGGGATTGTGACGCTCCTTCAGCATCGCCCCGTAGCCTGCACAGCTTATGCCATTTCTCATTCCATACCCAACTGCTGCCTGCCACGAGGTGGGGGTTCAGGAGGTGGGGGTTCATGGGTAGTGGTCGTTTTGACAGTGTGCTATGCGATTGAGTCCGGTGTACCGTAATACTGTATGCAATCCTACAGTAGCTTATCCCTATCTCCCCTGTGTATTTTGGTTAGGGGATTGTGACGCTCCTTCAGCATTGCCCCATAACCTGCACAAGGGTTCAGGGGCGGCGGCCATTTTGCCAGTGTGCTACAGTATGTGATCGAGTCCGGTGTACCATAATGTGCATACTGTGTATTTTAGCTAGGGGATTGTGACGCTCCTTCAGCATTGCCCCATAGTCTGTACAATCTGGACTATTACTTGCTCCGTAGCCTAGGGCCTCTGTGGGGCAAGGAGTCATAGGTGGTAGCCATTTCTATTCAGTCTGCCCAGCTACAGAATTGTATGTGTACTGTACGGAGCATAGAACCTTAACCTGCATAGAACCTGCACATTATGGTACACCGGACTCGATCGCATAGAACCGCTCATGCAGCTATGCCCTGGTTTACAGTATGTGAATAAAAAAAATAATAAAGTGTCTGAAAAAAACTAACATGCATTCGTACTTAAGGAATCGAACCCTGGACTCTGAGTATAGGAAGCGAAACACTTCACCACTTCGCCGCAGACAAATGTATAAATCCGTTGGTTTTGATTATGCTGTAATGGCTACGGGATTAGGACGATAACATACTGTACAAAATTCCTAATCTTGAGAGGCAATAGTGAACTTGTAACACACATCCATTTGCGACAGTGTACACTACTGGTTTTACAGTACTGTATGTTTTGTCTGCGGGACTTGGACGCTCACATACAGTATTCATAAAGTATTGTAGATGGATCATATACTGTATGCTGTACTATTTGCGTCGGTGTCGTATATACAGTACTGTATTAAATAATGCAGCGTAATGAGTACAGTATTTACTGTATGCAGCGTAATGAGACGCCTTAGTAAAGTAGTCCTTATTATGTATTTCAGTATTGTATTTTACGGGAGACCACACGCATGCGCAGTGGTGATTGTAAAAAGCGACATCTGGTGGCTGATCGCAGGTATTACACGTAAAGGTAACGCCAAACGTCAAATGTCTGTCTCCGTGCGATTAGATAGCGTCTCTGTGACTAGGCGCGCCTCGCTACGCCCCAGTACGCTGCGTATGGTCGAACGGGACAAACGCCGCAGCCACTCAAGATAAAGGTGGCTACATCTGTATGTTCTCGTGATGAGACCCTCAAAACACTCCTAAAGAAGCAGTGGTGCACCCAGGGGGGGGGGGGGGGGGGTTCCGAGCACCCAGAAACCCCCCTCCACTAAAAAAAAAATATATATATATATATATTATTTTTTTTTTAGCTGCATGAGTATTATTAATGGCTGTCTAGCGTCCTCTGCAGCCTGCTGTCTTCCTGGTGGCACTTGTAAGTGCAATAAAAGTTTACTTTATTTTAATTATAGTACATATATATCCATGTGCATACATATATACACATCTATATACATACATATAAACACACACACACACACACACACACACACACACACACACACACAATATATATATATACATGTATATATATATATATATGTGTACTGTATGTGTGTGTACATATATATATATATATATATATATATGCATGTTTAATATGCTATGTATATGTGTATATGTATGTGTGTGTATGTATTTATATATATGTATGTATATATATATATATATATATATATATATGTGTAGATATATGTATATATATATATATTGTAACACTGTAGGGGTGCAAGGCGCCTTTTCCTGGGGAATATGGCCGCACGCAGCAGCTGAGGAACAACACAAGTCCAGTTTCTGGTACAACTGACCCCGGCCAGTTTTATTGAAACAGAAAATAAAACAAACCCCAAAATAAAAATACCTTGCCTGTCCGGCACTAACTAAACATAAGATGTTCCTAACTGTCACTAAACAAAACACAGAGTTCTTCAGTACATACTGTATAGCTTACTTGCATCAGAAAGCGTGTCTCTCACACACAGATCCTGCAGCCTTCCCAGGCAGTCTGCCCATACTAATCAGGTTAGCAGCACTATAACACACTTACACAGCTGAAACCCTGATTAGCCCTCTGTGAGGCCAAAGACCCGAACTGGGCCCAATGTCTAGAACTCGCCTTATCTCTCTCTCAGAGCCTTTACCCAGCTTTTACAGCAAACTGAAAAGGTTCAGACAAAACAAAAAGCATTTTTCCTAGAAGTTAACATTTTCTAAAACATGTAAGACAAGAACCTGGGACAAATATACCTGCCCTCAAACACTATCCCAGTGTTCTTGTCACATATCCCCCTCCCCTGTTTCGACCTAGGGGCCGGAACACTTGTAGCCCCCAAACAGAAGATGCGAGACAATGCATCTGCGTTGGCCAATTGTGTTCCCGGTCTATGTTCGACAGTAAACTTAAAGTCCTGCAACGCTAGAAACCATCTAGTTACACGAGCATTCTTGCCTCTATTTACATACATCCATTTTAAAGGGGCATGGTCTGTCACTAGTCTGAATTGTCTACCCAAGAGGTAATATCTCAAGGTATCTAGTGCCCACTTAATGGCCAAAGCCTCCTTTTCCACAATGGCATACCTTTTTTCATGCTCATTGAGTTTCCTACTCAAATAAATGATAGGGTGTTCGTCCCCATCTCTGGTTTGGGACAGCACAGCACCTATCCCTACCTCTGAGGCATCTGTCTGTACCACAAATTCTTTTGAAAAATCTGGTGTTATCAACACCGGTTGTGAACACAAAGCCACTTTTAACGCTTGGAACGCCTTTTCTGCATCAGGGTTCCATTTCACCACATTTGACTGCTTCCCTTTGGTAAGGTCTGACAACGGCACCGCTGTGGTCGCAAAATTAGGAATAAACCGTCTATAGTACCCAGTAATTCCCAAAAAAGCCCTTACCTGTTTTTTATTCACTGGACGAGGCCAGTTTTGAATAGCATCAACTTTATTCAATTGGGGCCTAATCAGACCTCTGCCTATGGTGAAGCCCAAGTATTTGACCTCCTCCATTGCGAGGCAGCACTTCTTTGGGTTAGCAGTTAACCCTGCCTCTCTGATTGAGTCCAGTACTGCTTGTACTTTAACCAAATGTGACCCCCAGTCTGTACTGTGAATTACCACATCATCCAAATAGGCAGCTGCATATTTTCTATGGGGCCTCAAAATTTTATCCATCGCCCGTTGAAAGGTTGCTGGAGCCCCATGCAACCCAAAGGGTAACATCTTATACTGGTACAGCCCCTCCGGAACCGAAAAGGCTGTTTTTTCTTTGGCGCTATCAGATAAAGGTATTTGCCAGTAACCTTTGGTCAGGTCCAATGTGGTGAGAAACCTGGCTGTTCCCAGCCTTTCTACAAGCTCATCCACACGGGGCATGGGGTATGCGTCAAACTTGGACACCTCATTTAACTTACGAAAGTCATTACAGAAGCGTATGCTACCGTCGGGCTTCGGGATGAGCACTATGGGACTGGACCACTCACTGTTAGACTCCTCTATGACTCCAAGTTCTAACATGGTTTTAACTTCCTTAGAAATAGCTTCTCGCTGAGCTTCAGGAATCCTATATGGCTTTAAATGAACCCTGACCCCTGGTTCTGTGACAATGTCATGTTTTATTATGGTCGTTCGGCCAGGCAGCTCTGAAAATACCTCCCTATTTTGGATGAGAAATTCTTTAACCTGATTGTTCTGATCAGCTGATAATGTCTCTGACACCTTCACTGCGGGAAGCAACCGGGGTGAAGACACCGAAGGGCAAGGCTCCGCTGACAGAGACAACCTATCTTTCCAGGGTTTGATTAAGTTAACATGGTAGATCTGTTCGGGTTTTCTCTTTCCCGGCTGGTATACTTTGTAATTAACCTCATTCACTTTTTCCCTAATCTCAAATGGACCCTGCCATTTAGCTAGGAATTTGCTTTCCACAGTGGGTTCCAAAACAAGAACTCTATCTCCAGGAGCAAATTCCCGTATCTTGGCACTCCGGTTATAGACCCTCTGTTGAGCACTTTGGGCCTGTTCCATGTGCTCTCTGACAACAGGTACCACGGCTGCAATCCTATCCTGCATTTGTGTTACATGCTCAATAACGCTTCTATAAGGAGTGGGCTGTCCTTCCCACGTCTCTTTGGCAACATCCAACAGCCCTCTGGGGTGTCTACCATACAACAAATCAAATGGAGAAAACCCCGTAGAGGACTGAGGAACTTCTCTGATGGCCATTAACAAGTAGGGCAACAAACAATCCCAGTTTTTTCCATCTCTCTCAACAACCTTTTTTAACATACTTTTTAATGTTTTATTAAACCTTTCCACCAACCCGTCAGTTTGGGGATGGTAGATGGACGTCCTGAGGTGAGTGACCTTAAATAACTTGCACAATTCTTTCATGATCCTTGACATAAATGGAGTACCTTGGTCAGTCAAAATTTCTTTTGGTATTCCCACTCTACTAAATACCTGCACCAGCTCCCTAGCTATCGCCTTGGTTGTAATAGTGCGTAAAGGGACAGCCTCAGGATATCGAGTGGCATAGTCCATAATTACCAGGATATACTGATGGCCCCGAGCAGACTTTAACAAGGGCCCCACGAGATCCATGGCTATTCTGTCAAACGGGACCTCTATAATAGGCATGGGAACTAGTGGGCTCCTGAAATGGGGTCTAGGGGCATGATACTGGCATTCAGGACAGGAAGAACAATATTCAGACACTTCTTTATAAACCCCTGGCCAAAAGAACCTTTGTAAAACTCTTTCAGTGGTTTTTTCTGCCCCTAAATGTCCTGCGGTAACGTGACTATGAGCTAAATCTAGTACCGTTCTCCGATAAGGCTGGGGAACTACCAGCTGTTCCACCACATCCTCACCCCTTTTGACAATGTGGTACAAGAGCTCATTACAGATGGCCATGTGGGGATACGTAACCCTGTCACCTGGTACCACAGGTTCCCCATTAACAATCTTAACATTCTCTCTAGCCTTTATTAAGGTAGGATCCTTTAACTGTTCAGACGCAAACAGATCCTTCTTTACCTCCAGGTCAGGCACGCTTTCAGTTCTAACTACTATGTCTCTGTTCCCGGCAAGAGGGTCCTCACTGGACTCCCCATCTGTCACTTCCCCAGCCAAACTAGCAAAAGGCAAAGGGCCAGAAAGTTCCGAAGACCCACGTACATCCAAAAAATCACCGGTATTATCAACTGGCTTTTTACTTCTCACATCTGTTGATAACCGTGATTCCCACAGTTTCCAAAAATGAGGAAAATCCCTCCCTATTATGGCCTCATGCACCAAGGTAGGGACCAGTCCCACTTTAACCATTGCTGACCCACAACAAGTTTCTATATTCACCTCAGCAGTGGCATAATATTGGGTATCCCCATGTATGCAAGTTACCCCAATAGGTATTTGCTGGACCTTTAAGGGGTTCACTAACCCAGCTTTCACGAGGGTAACTAAACTTCCTGAATCTAGCAAGGCCTCTACCCGGTTACCTTCTAAGAACACATCACACATTTGTTTTTCCAGCTCAGGTGAAGGTACCACAGTACAGGCTAACCTAGCAAAGAAAGACATTCTGCGACATTCAAAGGCAGCATCACATTGCATGGGTTCTTGCGTGACTGGGCAATTGGCAATAACATGACCTGGCATACCACACCTAAAACATTTAACCACACGATTACCAACCCATTTGGGCAGCATAGACCGTTCTAGCCCCATTGGCCTGTTTCCAGGACCAGTGTTTACAGTCTCTCCAGCCTTGCGTTCTCTTGACCGCCCAGCAACGTTTTCCCACGGAACAGTCTTACCAGTCTTTACTGAAGGGCGCTGTCGAGGATCTATGGGTTGCTGGGTGGTCATCAGTAGTTCCTCTGCTGCCAAATACCTCTCTACCATGTCCACTAATTGGTCAGCAGTACCCGGGTTTCCATGGCTCACCCACTTGCGCAGGACCATGGGCAAAGATCTCAAGTAGCGGTCCATGACGACTCTTTCCACCATCTGGGGACCAGTTAATGTCTCTGGCTGCAGCCATTTTTTTGTTAGCTGAATAAGGTCGTGCATCTGGGAGCGCGGAGGCTTCTCCATGGCGTACAGCCAACGGTGCACCCGTTGCGCTCGTACTGACAGCGTGACTCCCAGGCGGGTCAGGATCTCAGTCTTTAGTTTATCATAGTCCCGAGCCTCAGCAGGGCTTAAATCAAAGTAAGCTTTTTGGGGCTCACCTGACAGGAAAGGTGCCAGCAGACTGGCCCACTGTGCTTTCGGCCAGTTCTCACGCTCGGCAGTCCTTTCAAACGTGGTCAGATAGGCCTCCACATCATCAGCCTCTGTCATTTTCTGCAGGAAGTGACTGGCCCGTATAGAACTAGAGCTGGTTGGAGCACTGACGGCCACATCTCCAACCCGAGCTGCAAGTCTCTGCACCACTTCTGCTAAGGCCTCTCTATCCTGACGCTGTAGTCTCCAATTTTCCTCCATTGCCACCTGCTGCTGTCGGTTGGCCTCCTGCTGAGCCGCTGTAGCTTGCAGCAAGGCTTTAAGCAGATCCTCCATGTCAACAGATTTTTCAGGCGGCTTTGCAGCTGCTTTCACCCAGGACATATATCAAACCCTCAGGGGTGAGTCTCAGTAACTTCACACTGGGCTGTATCTGCATAAACCACCGTTTTCTGCAGGCCTCACAAAGCTGCTGCTTTCACTTATGCGCAGAACGGCCTGCTCGCATTCTCCACCAAGTTGTAACACTGTAGGGGTGCAAGGCGCCTTTTCCTGGGGAATATGGCCGCACGCAGCAGCTGAGGAACAACACAAGTCCAGTTTCTGGTACAACTGACCCCGGCCAGTTTTATTGAAACAGAAAATAAAACAAACCCCAAAATAAAAATACCTTGCCTGTCCGGCACTAACTAAACATAAGATGTTCCTAACTGTCACTAAACAAAACACAGAGTTCTTCAGTACATACTGTATAGCTTACTTGCATCAGAAAGCGTGTCTCTCACACACAGATCCTGCAGCCTTCCCAGGCAGTCTGCCCATACTAATCAGGTTAGCAGCACTATAACACACTTACACAGCTGAAACCCTGATTAGCCCTCTGTGAGGCCAAAGACCCGAACTGGGCCCAATGTCTAGAACTCGCCTTATCTCTCTCTCAGAGCCTTTACCCAGCTTTTACAGCAAACTGAAAAGGTTCAGACAAAACAAAAAGCATTTTTCCTAGAAGTTAACATTTTCTAAAACATGTAAGACAAGAACCTGGGACAAATATACCTGCCCTCAAACACTATCCCAGTGTTCTTGTCACAATATATACACACACACACACACACACACACACAGACACACTAGTTTTACGGACCCAGCATATACTGGGTCACCTCAGTCCCCACCCCTGTGATTGGCTCCGCCCAGTTCTGGAAACCCCCCCCATGCAAATCCTGCGTTTGCCACTGAGAAGTAACGGTACTGTTGGTGAGGAGAGTGGAAGAGGTCAGGAGACAGACCTGAGAATGTGCAACATCCTTAAGACCGCTGAGAACGAAAATAAGTATTACCACCAGTATTTCAAGTTATTACAAAAATACCATTTGCCAATAGTAACCATACAATAAGGGCTGATTCGGAGAGTGGAGCATGAACAATCCTTACGCATGTTTGCCACCCAGTTACTACTCAGAAATGGCCAGTTCTTGGAAAGTGCGGTCCGCCAACAGACCCTTCAATCTATTTATAGTATCAATGTCCGTCACCGCAAGTCTGATCTGGCGCAGTCGACGATTTCTTCGTACAGTATCTGTAGATACATCGGTATCAGCATCAGGTCTTAAATATTCTACATTACACATAATAATGTCACATAAAACTATCTGTATTACTTATTAAATGACATAAAATATGATCTTAATGGACAGAAAAATCAATATAACGGCAACTGGGGTAGAACTTAATGATCACGTTGAGCTCTTTCATCTGAAGCATTTCTTAAATAAAAATTTCATGTCAATACAACTTTAAAAATTATGGCTAGAAGTATTTGTTCAATCATTGCAGATGAATCCGGCGTTACCAATTCAAGTACTTCTAAATCATTTTTTCCCAATGCCCATGTTTGTTTAGATGTTTTCTGTCATTTTTGCAGGACTAAGGACATATTTTAAATTGGATAAAATAAGTACTTTTATAAAGACTCTCTTAAACATCTGCTCCTAAGGATTTTCGGCCGTCACAATTGATTAGCGCATTTACTCATTAACTTGAAAAACATTTAGGATATTTTAGATGTTTGAGTTTAAATGAGTTCATTATAAAACCAGCCATGTTTTTAACGTCTCACAAACTAGAATTTTGGTTACACAGGCATTCGTGCAGAATTTCACAAACTCAGCCATTACAGTCCATGTTTTAAGGATATCCATGTTTAAGCTTAGGTGACTTATTTGTACCTCAGTCAGTTTGATTTGGCCATCTGGACTTAACCACTTTCCTGGCATCATTTGCGACTACACTAGGATTTGCTGTCAGACTGTCCGTCTGTCAGAAGATATTCTACTAACAGTCGCCAATCACAGACAGACCTCCAAGCCCCTCTGCGTCCCTGCACCCTCCCAGAGTGTCTGCTGTGCTGCTGATCACTGCACAGAGGAGCCAGTACGGCAAATGTAAATTAGCTCCCCCCTACCCCCCCTCAGACGCCCCAGTGTGTACCTGGTGGCTGCTCAGATCAGCAGCCGCGGGAGAAATCAAAAGTTGTGATGGTCACGATGTTCCGATGGTCCAATGGTGATGGTTGTGATGTTCCAATGTTTAAAAATATTATATTTTCACATTTTATTATTTTTATTTAATTTTTTTAAATAAAATCGTTTTGGATCAGTTTTAAATAAATGTTTTTGAACTAAGTCAATCTTAAAAAATCCCAACAATTTCTGAGTGGTTTTTGAAAAATAATGTTGCCAGTTAAGTGGTTGAGCATTAACATCCTTAACCACTGAACTGGCTAATATTTTTTTTCAAAAACAACTCAAAAATTGACTTTTTTTAATGACTAAATTAGGTTAAGAATGTCTATTTAAAACACATCCAACATGTTTTTATTTTTAAAAAGACAAAAAAAAATTACATTTTTAATATACTTCAGTTAAAACATCGATGGTCGATACAACACAGATGGAGCCATCTTCATCTTGGCCTTCAATAGGATTAAGTGAGCCAGGGCAGTCGGACTTAGGCCCTCATTCCGAGTTGATTGCACGTAGCAACTTGTTGCTACTGGTGCGATCAACTAATCTCCGCCTAAGGGGGGGAGTGTATTTTAGCATAGCAGGGCTGCGTTCGCTTGTGCAGCCCTGCTATGCTAAAAAGTTTCACTCAAAACAAGACCAGCCCTGGACATACTTACCCTGTGCGATGGATCCAGTGATGATTGAGCCGGCTTTAACATCACACCTCCGCCCTCCGTTCACCTGGACACGCCTGCATTTTACTTACCACTCCCTGAAAACGTCAGCAAATGGTAAGTTGACGCCCCGGAATGCCCTCTTGCTGTCCATCTTCTTGTGGTCACCGCTGCAACCGTTTTCTTCTCTGTTAGCGTCATTGCCCGGCGACCTCTGTCGCTGGACAATGACGCACGTGCGCAATGCGCGCGCAGCGCATGCGCATTCTAGACCCATTCACACTGCAGCGAAGAACTGCTGCGTGCAAACGGGTCGGAATGACCCCCTTAATACCCGGCTGTAATGACTTAATCCCCTGATGTATTGTTCTCTCTGTATTGTATTGCAGCTGAGAACAATAGATGAAGGGCTTATGCTAATAAACCATGGTGCACCTAGGCACAGCAGAGAAGCCAAGATAAGCGTGGCTCCATCTGTACATTGGACCATTAATGATCGCGACCATTGCAAACTTACATTTCCCTGGTAGCGTCCTTCCTGGGTTATCAGGAAGAGCGGGGATAATTGAAATTTAGATAAGGAACTGGAATCAATAGAAGACTTTCTTTATGCAAATACACATCTCTGTCCCTACATTCTTTAGTCTTTCACACCTACTAGCAGGAGCTTCATAGGAATGTACAGTATGTCTCCAAACATGGGTTGGTTATGCTTGGCGGTGCTGGGGTTCCCGGTGGTCAGCATACCGACCGAGCAGAATCCTGGAGAAGGGGGGAGGGGGGGGGAGCGCAATGAAGCCTGTTGCGGGTTCGCCACGCTGCACTCGCCACATGTTCTATTCCCACTCTATGGGTGCCGTGGACACCCACAAGTGGGAGCAGTCCCTGCTAGTTGGCATGCCAACTGTTGGGGTTTAGAGGGGTTGGGATGTAGTCGTCGGTCTCCTGACTCCCGGTCACATAACTACATCCCCCAGACACAGATGCAGCCAAAGCCTATGCAAACTTAGGAGTCAAACCATTGTTAGAAAACAAAGAAGCATAACCAATTTATTTTTTGTTTTTTAATACTATTTGTAATATAGCTGGAGATCTGTTGGAATATATACTGTTTGTGTGCTCAGATGATGCAATTCAGGGGCTCGTTGTTCCAGGCGTCAGGGAACCCACGGGGTAACTAAGCACACACCCATCTCAGTGCATCATTAAATGATGGCAAATAACATGTGTATACGATATCCCACATTACTTGCCATATCCCATTTGCTGAATTTAAGATAAAACCTAGGAAGGCTTTCCTAGCATGGATTCTGGGTCATACCAACTAGACAGTCACAGGGGAGTTGGAAATGACATCAAACTAGAGGTATGGGGCAGGATGTCTGAGTTCAGCCGGCAATCCGCATGTCCGACAAACTCGGACAACAATACATCCCGTCCATGGAACAGGTTTTAAAAGGTACTAGAGCTATGTGCTATAGATCAGAAATTTGGGGAGCAAACTGCTCGTCACATGTTCTATTCCTGCTCTTTGGGTGTTGTGGACACCAACGAGTGGGAATAGTCCCTGTTGGTCGGAACGCTGACGTCTCACGTAGCCGCTCCGGCCAGTGGCAGCAGCGAGCAAATCCCGGTCAGCCGCAGGAGCTGCGCTGGACGGGAGTTACTCCACAAATACAAAAGCATCGCCGCTGTGCGATGCTTTTGAATTTGTGCGGGGGGGCCGGACTGACATGCGGGGCGGACTAGCCCTGTGCTGGGCGTCCCCCCGCATGTCAGTGAAGATGATCGTAGCTGTGCTAAATTTAGCACAGCTACGATCAATTCGGAATGACCCCCGTTGCTGGAAGTATTGTGAGAGTAACGGAGGGGCTAGTTGTGTTTCAGAGACTGGGCAATTGTAACTAGCGAGATTTAGGGACCATCTAACTAGGGGTGAAGTCTCCCAGGTCAAATAAAAAGGGTCTGGCTATGAAATGTCGACAATCATAATGCTGACATGGTCATAATGTCAATATTGACTTTCTCGACATTAAACATGTAGACAGTGATGACGTTTCAACATGTTAGAATGCTGACATATCGTCCCTGGTGACCCACTGGTGAATTTTCTGCTCCTGACAGCTTCAGCTGCATCTTCTGGGTTCTGGTGGTCATGTGACTGTCACTTCTGGGTCAGACCTCCGGCATTTGAGTGAGTGTTTACCTAATCCCTTCCCCTAACTCTTATTCTAGTGCCGAGCCCTAACCTCCATCCTAAAAGCCTAATTCCTCAAGGAATACCCGAAACGTGTTGGATACAGCGCTACTACTCTGCAAAGGGAGTGCACTGCTGAATAGACAGAGGACGGAGCACGGGGAACAGAGGTGACATCAGCGTCAAACACTGACTCAAATCGCAAGCCAAGCCGTGTGGGGACTGGGGAACCAAAGTGGGACAGCATCGGGACTGTAACGTACCGTTTGCAACAACCGGACTTTTAGAAAAACGGAACCCTATCCTCACTCTTTACAAAACTCCAACAACAATTCACGGAAAGAAGCTGTAAACATTGTAATAACTAATTTTAATTTTTTAGCAGGTATGAACGTTATACACATAATATAAAGCACTCCTTCTTATTTATCTATATTATACTCCCATTTCTGGCAACGTTGTCCATTGCCACCCCCACCCTGTTCTCCTATGCAGGCAGAGGCTTACGGAGGGCTGCGTGCAATCACGCAGGACCTGCACATCCATAGAACAGGGCCTGCACAGATGCACAGGGGATCACAGTAGTGATCCTTCCTGATTCCGCACCACTGTGCCTTTGTGGAAATCCTTATTCATATGGGCTGTTTGTTGATAAACAAGATTTCACATTGCTAAAGAAGAGAACCATCAGGATTTACCCCCATTTGAAAGACATTTATTAAAATACTTAGGATATATACTCTACTAAGCCTTGGGCAGTGACAAAGTGGAGAGAGATAAAGTACCAGCGAGTAGTGGTCAACGGAAAGTCTTCAAGCTGGACACCGGTAGTCAGCAGAATACCACAAGGGTCCGTACTCAGGCCTCTACTGTTCAACATATTTATCAATGACCTAGAAATAGGCCTGGAAAGCACAGTGTCAGTCTTTGCACATGCTACTAAACTGTGTAGGGTAATTCATTCAGAAATAGATGTGGAGTCTCTACAGAATGACTTATCTAAACTTGAAACCAGGGCGTCTTAATGGGGAATGAGGCTCAATATAGAAAAATGCAAGGTTATGCATTTCGGGACTAAAATCAAACTTGCATCCTACATATTAAATGGAGAACGTCTAGGGGTAACAGTTTTGGAAAAAGATTTGGGGGTACTCCTTGATAATAGGCTTAATAACCGTAAACAATGTCAAAGAGCAGTAAAGGAGGCAAGTAAGGTGCTAGCGTGCATAAAATGGGGAATTGAGACGAGGGATGAGGATGTAATTCTGCCACTGTACAAATCATTGGTACGTCCGCACCTGGAATATTGTGTTCAATTTTGGGCACCACGGTATAAAAAAGATATCGGGGAACTCGAAAGGGTTCAAAGGCGAGCTACTAAATTGATTAAAGGCCTAGAAGGACTGGATTACGAGGAAAGGCTTACTAGGCTGAATATGTATACACTGGAAAAGAGGCGTCTAAGAGGAGACATTATTAATGTCTTCAAATATGTAAAGGGACATCAGCAAGAGTTATCAGAGGAATTATTTATTAAAATAATTCTGTTTAGGAAGCGTGTGCACTTGCTGCGGCTGGAGGAGAGAAAATTCCTTACGCAACAGAGGAAAGGGTTCTTTACTGTTAGTGCAATAAGGATTCGGAATTCCTTGCCAGAGAAAGTGGTAATGGGCGGCGGACTCTGTAAATGCATTTAAAAAAGGATTGGATGAATTTCTGATTAAAAATGATATCCAAGGTTACAACATTTAAAATATTGATGTTGTTAATCTGGGTGTAACATGACTATAGTTGTTAACTAGTCATAAAAACATTCTTCAGCAGGTACAGTAAAATCAACTCAACTTAATACAGAATATAGGTTGAACACGATGACCATTTTGCCTCTTTTCAACCTCAATTACTAGGTTACTATGGGGTACATTTACTAAGCAGTGATAAGAGCGGAGAAGTGAGCCAGTGAAGAAGTTGCCCATGGCAACCAATCAGCACTGAAGTAACATCTATAATTTGCATACTATAAAATGATACAGAGCTGCTGATTGGTTGATGGGGAAATTTCTCCACTGACTCACTTCTCCGCTCTTATCACTGCTTAGTAAATGTACCCCTATGTTACCAAACAATCAGCTTCTAACTGCCATATTACAGCCTGTGTTAGAAAAATGACAGGAGCTGGTTGGTTGGTAGTTTATCTCTCTACACTTCATCACTCTCATATGCTTAGTACATCTGCCCCTGAGGCACTTATAACTTCAGTGGATCAGACAACTTATACATCACTCAGTGCCATACTGCATGTGGCTATTTAGTAACAAATTAGTTATTTGGTTGCTGTTATGTAACATTTCAGAATGATTCTTGTAGCAACCTAGTTATGCCGTTACTTGTTGCAACTTCACCCTTTTTATCTTACACTGCAGGTACCAGACATTTTTTTGTGCTATTTATTTACATTTGTGTCTTTATTTTCATTATGTTTTATGACATTTGATACATTTGCGCTCCCTTATTTGTTTTTATTTTTTGTCAGGTAATGGCACTGGTCACTGTGAGGCGTACTGGAGCGTAGTGAAAAGGAACGGGTCAGAGCTAGGTTGGACGTTGAGATACTGGGGGTATAAGCAGAATAAGGTCAGGAGAACAGCCAAGGTCACAAGGAGCAGTACAAAAGGAGCAGGGAAGGAGAATTGTCACACTGAATGAGATCGGAACCAGGGGCGCTTTAAGAGAGAGGAGGAGGCCCGTGTTCAGCCTCCTCCATTCGGGCCCCCTCCTCTCTGCCCGGAGCGCTGTAGAGTCTGAGCACTAGAGGGCTCAGACCCTACTGCGCATGCGCAGATCTCCAGGAAAATGGTGCGGCGGACATTTTCCCTGAGATTTCTCTACTGCACATGTGCAGAACTCCGTATAAATGGGCGCTGAACCATTTTCACGGTGTTTTAACAGCGCTGTGGATACTGGTGCTGGACTCCGGAGGGGTGAGTATTTTAAAAATGGGTGCAGCGTGGGGGCACCCTCTGGACTCAAGGGCCCTTGTGCACCACACACGCTTCACCCATTATAGAAACGCCAGTGATCGGAACACTGGTAAACACACAGAGAGCTCTTACAGAGGAGACGCTAGAGTACAGGATGTGAACCTTGAACAGTGCCCAGAGACTCCCTTTTATGGGAGGAGGTTTCAATCTTATACCAAACGTGATGTCAGGTTTGGCACACCTAGCACTTTAAATTTTAAAGAGTGGTGCACACGTCCCTATGGCAGCTGCAGCCGCTGGGAGAAAAGCTGAACAACCAGCAGTCAGGGAGAGGTGCGGGCGGTACCTGCAGCATTGGGGAAGTGGGACTGCCAGTCAGTGAGAATGGTGCCTCACCCTGTCGTGTGCCAACCGGACCTGGGAAGTATAAACCAGCATTGGTTGCTTCCTAATTCTCAGTTAATGAACCCATTCAGTTCACTTCCATAGCCTATTGGTAGATCATACTGATTACCAGTGGACTGAACTGGATTACCGTTTGCCCGTTCTGAACTCTCTTTCATCTGATCTTGGCATGATTACTGGTTACTCCCTCTGTTGTCAGCCGCCTGCAATGAACTTGGACTGTACCAGGAGTGTTCTGCCCGTTCTCGGCCCTCAACTCGGACAGAGTTTTTAACCATTCTTTCATGCCACCTATCCAAACCTTGGTTTGCCTTTGACTCCACAACCTGTCAAGTCCTCCACCTGTGTGCAAGTTTTGTTACCTTCAGTCACTATTGGTGTACTGCACATTGACAGGCAGAGGTGTTTGCGGGGTGGTCGGGAGTGGTAATGTCGTATTACGGGGACGGTGTGGCGAAAACGGGAGGAAACATGGCAGCGGCCCGACTGTCTTCACAGCCAGGCTGCGGAGGCAGGGGGGCTTTCCTTATTTAGTGATGCGATCGCATCACTGGCCGCTATTAGCATGCTGGGCGGCCGTGCCCTGTGCCGGGTGAACCCCCATCGTGTGTTCACAAGCAGTTGCAGTTTTGCTAATTTAGCAAAACTGCAACTGATGCTGAATAGGGTCCAATGTTAGTGGATTCATAATAACCAGTATATCATATTCAGAGGTGAATTTAATTTAATGCACTTTGATGAAGTGGTGGTTTTTGGCAAATTTTAACCACTGGATTTATTAAAAACATAACAGCTGAGATTAGGGAGATTATGAGATTAAGGGGTCTATTTACTAAATCTTGGATGGAGATAAAGTTGCTGGAGATAAAGGACGAGCCAATCAGATGCTAACTGCCATGTCACAAGCTGGGTTTGAAAAATGACAGTTAGGAGCTGATTGGCTGGTCCTTTATCACCTTCCACTTTATCACTTCACCAATCTTAATAAATCTGCCCCTTTATCTCCAGCGACTTTATCTCCATCCAAGGCTTAGTAAATAGACCCCTAAATCTATATAGAATATTGACAGTGATAATATTAATGTTGACCATTTATCCTCCCTCCCACAGCCTAACCTCCCCCCTTCCACTTCAGCCTAACCCTAACCTCCTCCCTCCCACTCTGCCTAACCTTAAACCCTCCCACTCTGCCTAACCCTAACCCTCCCACCCGCATCCTAACCCTAACCTCCTCCCTCCCACAGCCTAACCTCCCCTCTCCCACTTCAGCCTAACCCTAACCTCCTCCCTCCCACAGCCTAACCTCCCCTCTCCCACTTCAGCCTAACCCTAACCTCTTCCCTCCCATGGCCTAACCTTAACCCCTCCCACGTAGCCTTACCCTAACCTCCTCCCTCCCACAGCCTAACCTCCCCTCTCCCACTTCAGCCTAACCCTAACCTCCTCCCTCCCACAGCCTAACCTCCCCTCTCCCACTTCAGCCTAACCCTAACCTCCTCCCTCCCATAGCCTAACCTTAAACCCTCCCACTCTGCCTAACCCTAACCCTCCCACCCGCATCCTAACCCTAACCTCTTCCCTCCCATGGCCTAACCTTAACCCCTCCCACGTAGCCTTACCCTAACCCTCCAGCCTGCAGCCTAATCCTAACCTCCCCCCTCCCACTGCCTAACCTCAACCAACCCACACAGCCTAACACTAACTCTTGCACCCACAGCCTAACCCTAATCTCCCCCACACAGCCTAATCCTAACCCTCCTGCCCACCCACAGCCTAACCCTAATGTCGATATTCTGACAGTGTTGACATGTCCCCTGTTGAAGTTCTGAGAATGTTGACACATTGCATGTTGACATTTTAAAATTGTCAACATTGACTATTTCCCATCCTCAGCTATCCCTAACAGTGCATGCTCTACAGATCCCAGTCACACAATTTAATTATCTCCACCTGTGGAGTTTGTAAAATGTGTCCGTAATGAATACACCTGTACACCAACTAGGAGATCTGTAAAACATGTACTGTAATTCTGGGTACACACATGAGCGATGGAACGGCTGGCCGACCAATCCAATGATTTGGTAAGTGCAATGCACAAACGATAGTCGGGAACCAGTAGTGACTTCATGGTCAGTAGTTCCTAGATAGGCAAATGGAGAGGTTGGCAAGGGGGCTGTACAGACAGCCAGAGGTACCATTATATCTGCATGATGGGGGTAATTCCAAGTTGATCGCAGCAGGAAATTTTTTAGCAATTGGGCAAAACCATGTGCACTGCAAGGGGGGGGGGGGGGGGCAGATATAACATTTGCAGAGAGAGTTAGATTTGGGTGGGTTATTTTGTTTCTGTGCAGGGTAAATACTGGCTGCTTTATTTTTACACTGCAAATTAGATTGCAGATTGAACTCACCACACCCAAATCTAACTCTCTCTGCACATGTTATATCTGCCCCACCTGCAGTGCACATGGTTTTGCCCAACTGCTACCAAAATTCCTGCTGCGATCAACTTGGAATTACCCCCTTTGTTAGCAGTTGGGCAAAACCATGTGCACTGCAGGTGGGGCAGATATAACATGTGCAGAGAGAGTTAGATTTGGGTGGGTTATTTTGTTTCTGTGCAGTGTAAATATTGGCTGCTTTATTTTTACAGTGCAAATTGGATTGCAGATTGAACACACCACACCCAAATCTAACTCTCTCTGCACATGTTATATCTGCCTCCCCTGCAGTGCACATGGTTTTGCCCAACTGCTAACAAAGTTCCTGCTGCGATCAACTCAGAATTACCCCCGATATGTCAACATTAACTGTGCTGCAGGGCCGACGCGATGTGTCTGTCAACAATGTCATACAAACACATAAATTCTGTGCACACACACCGATGCACTATGTAATATGAAGTTCCTCGGCTGAAAGAACGACATTTAGGATAGTGTGTAATAAATAGCATTAGTGTGTCTATGGGCCCTCATTCCGAGTTGTTCGCTCGGTATTTTTCATCGCATCGCAGTGAAAATCCGCTTAGTACGCATGCGCAATGTTCGCACTGCGACTGCGCCAAGTAACTTTACTATGAAGAAAGTATTTTTACTCACGGCTTTTTCTTCGCTCCGGCGATCGTAATGTGATTGACAGGAAATGGGTGTTACTGGGCGGAAACACGGCGTTTCAGGGGCGTGTGGCTGAAAACGCTACCGTTTCCGGAAAAAACGCAGGAGTGGCCGGGGAAACGGTGGGAGTACCTGGGCGAACGCTGGGTGTGTAAACCAGGAACGACAAGCACTGAAATGATCGCACAGGCAGAGTAAGTCTGAAGCTACTCTGAAACTGCTAAGTAGTTAGTAATCGCAATATTGCGAATACATCGGTCGCAATTTTAAGAAGCTAAGATACACTCCCAGTAAGCGGCGGCTTAGCGTGTGTAACTCTGCTAAATTCGCCTTGCGACCGATCAACTCGGAATGAGGGCCATGAGCCGTAGAGTTGGGAAACACTGCTATAACTCATTTTTATAATCCAAAATATAGATATAACTTTGCTGACAACTAAGCTGCCATTACTGCAAAAATGTGTAGATAAAGAAAATAATAATAATAATAATAATAATAATAATAAGAAGAAGAAGAAGAAGAAGAAGAAGAAGAAGAAGAAGAAGAAGAAGAAGAAGAAGAAGAAGAAGAAGAAGAAGAAACATACAATAATGTATAACAAAAATAAGTTAAAAGACAGATTTTATTGTGGGACACGTGAAGTGATCTTATTAAAACCTCAAATAAAAATAAATATATAGAATATCCCTTTTCCCATGACAATTCTCTAAATAGTAACAATGCAAACTGTACTTCTGGGGTTGACTTAAAATCATGAAAATAAAAAAATCTGAAAACAGAAATGTGGCTACTTTGTGGGTCTTCAATAAATGTAACAACCACATTTCAGGAGGTTAATTCACATGGATAATTGTTCGTAAATTGTTAAAAAATAAAAATAAAATAAAAATTGTGTTTTTAAATAGACATAAAGGTAACAGATTGAACGTATTTACAAGGATTTTTTTTATATATTCACAAATGCAGGACTTTATTCAGGTTTGTTAGCAAACCAAAAAAAACACTAATTGGCAAAACCATGCTGCACTGCAGATGGGGCAGATGTAACATGTGCAGAGAGAGTTAGATTTGGGTGGGGTGTGTTCAAACTGAAATCTAAGTTGCAGTGTAAAAATAAAGCAGACAGTATTTACCCTGCACAGAAACAATATAACCCACCCAAATCTAAATCTCTCTGCACATGTTACATCTACCCCACCTGCAGTGCACATGGTTTTGCCCATTAGCAGGGTTGGACTGGCCCACAGGGGAAACCACCGGTGGGCCCCCCGGCCTTGGGCCCCCACCTCCTCTAGGGAATCAGGTCCAGACTGTGCATTTGAATGATAGATTATACATATATTACCTGATATTGCAAAGGACTATGGTGTATTCTCTACAGTGCATTTCTGTTATTAATCTGCTACATTATAATGCATGCACTAGCAGCCCATGCACTCTTTAATGTTTAGCCAAGACTCTGAAGTTTAGCCACACCCCTAACCCGGTGGGCCCTTTATGCCCCAGTCCGACACTGTCCATTAGTGTGTATTTTTGGTTTGCTAACAAACTGGAAAAACCGCTACAGCACATACATACATACATACATACATTAAATGTATGAAAAAAGAGCAATCAACATGAATGCACAACAATTCTGGCTGAAAATAACACATCGTCCCACAATAACAACCACTTGGATAAATAGACATAATAAAAAAAAAAAATGTTACCGCAATGTAATTAAAAAAAAATAATTTTCCATGTGTAGCTGATAAATTCATCTGACAATTATTCTGGCCGTGAGACTGACGTTTGGTCAAAGAAGGGTTATTTTACTAGAGCAGCATGTATTTCATACAGTGTATTTACAGTAAGTATAACATAACTGCTTTTCTGTTCTTTTGTGTGGCAGTGGGTACTGTTTATGTCTCTGAGCTCCCGGGCAATCTGTAACAAGCAAGCTGGGGCTTGGGAATGTATACAGTGGCTTTTGTGTTTTGATTTGCATTTAGTGGTTTTATGTCTGTCGGATGAGGGTGCAGCCATCTTGCACCTGTGCCCAGAGTGATGCCAGTCAAATTGCTAACTAGAATTTGTTTGTCATCATATTTGTCAGCGCTGTTATTTTCTTTACTACTAGTGTGCACTCCAGGCATTGTTTTTACACTCCAACCGATCAACCGAGATAAACACAAAATGCCATACTTACTCTCACTGATTGATTGATACCCGTAGCTGACAGACTGCGTCATTATCACCCTGTATAACACATTTGCTTCTTATCTTTTACTGTACTATAATTTACCTGCTTGCTGATTTGATAAACATATTTTAAAGTAAATGTTCCGGATGTTTCTAGCCAGCAGGCGCTTAAAATGAGCCTTTTGCATGGCGATATACGGACATTCTTGCACATGTTCATAAAACTTCATATTATACCTCCAAACATTTGGGAACTTAGAACTGGGACATGGCTAGGGCACCTGAGAGTTTGACCGCGTTATAGTGGGGGCTGGCTCGCATCCAGTGGGTGTGCAAAAATAGCAAAACATAAAAAAGTATTTTGCAGGTGAATAATAAAAGGGTGTGGGGGGGGCTTTTAACATACCGTAAAGACTTATGATGTAATGTCTCTGTATTAAATATGGGGGCTAGCAATATAATATTAGAACTCATTATGACAAAAACACCTATATTTTTAAATGGGGATGCTATTCATTTTATGGTAGAGCTGGTTTGGAGAAAGTACGGCTATATATTAAATGTGAATGATATTAATTTAACGTTAGGGTTGGCTGGGTTAAAGGGAGGTTATCTCATTGCTTGGCTTCCTATACCTTTTTCAAAAAGGGCCACAACATTCCATACAAGCAGAAATTGAGTTTAGGACACCACCAGCCTGTAGGGGAAGCTGCAAGATTCTAGTTGAATGATCGCAATTTTTGTGGACTATCCAAAGCAAAGGACAGTCAGAAGTTATGTCCCACCTCCCTCTTCTCTCTTGATGTTAATCCAACAGTTATACAAGTGTACAAAGAGGAAAGAAAGGAGTTGAAGGATGCCTTAGCAGTGCCTAAAGTATTCGCCAAGCTCCTTGAAAGTAGGAATAGAACAGTGGCAGTGTCGGAACTGGTGCATGAAGGGCCCAAAGGGGAAATACAATAGTAGGGGCCCACTGAAGGGAAGTGGTGCAAAGCTGAAAAGGTGTAGCCAGCTGCTGGAGGAGTGCGGCAGAGAGTTGCAATACCCGCCATATTTTACAGAGAGTATCGCAATGAGCGCCATATAATGCGGAGAGCATTGCAATGCCCGCCATATAATACAGAGAGCAACGCAGTGACTGCAATATAATAAAGAGAGCATTGCAGTGACCGCCATATAATACTGAAAGGGGCAGCTCCTTGAAGCGCAGTGGGGCCCACTCCAGTCCGACCATGGATAGTGGTGCCCGTGTTGCATTGTACAGTGGTGCCCACCCCAGCACTTCACTGCTTCATAACAGCAGCACATGTATTTTCCCAACATCAGCTACTTTGATTTTCCTATCAACAATTTGTCACCTCTAACAATGAAAGGCCTCTTCCATATTTTTTAATGGGTTATTTTAAGTTCCTAATCTGCCCCTGTATACAATTCAGCTATGAGCTATTTAGATAGATGGCAATGCAATTTTTCAGCTTCATTATACTGTAACCTTATATAAATGATATCCAGGGGTGTATTTAGGGGTCTGGGTGCCCTTGGCAAAGTAAAGGACTGGCGCCCCCCATATTTGAAATAGGGATGTGCATGTGCAAAAAAGGGATATGATCTTGTGGGAAAGGGGCATGACCATACAATAGTTCCCCCAATTCAAATTACGCTACAGAGTAGTAACCCTTATACACATCATACCCACACAGTAGCAATTCCCTTTACACATTATGCCCACACAGTAATTCTTATAACACTGAGGAGACATCAGCAGTGCCTGGCCTGGCTGAGTAGGTAATGCCACCCAAGGCCAGGTAGTATAATCAAATAGTAGTGCAAAGAAGTGCAGTGCAGCGCACTACCCAGTGGTGCAAGTAGAAAAAAATTCTTAGTGGTACTGTGTGCGTGCACACACCAAAACATGGATGTGGCCACATGGGGGCGTGATACACATATGACCCCAATAATGCAGTGCCAGACACACATATGCCCCCACTGTGCTAGATACACATATGCCCCCACTGTGCCAGATACACACATGGCCCCACAGTGCCAGATACACACATGCCCCCACGGTGCTAGATATGCCCCCACAGTGCCAGATACACATATGCCACCACAGTGCCAGATATGCCCCACATTTCCAGATACACATGGCCCCACAGTGCTAGATATGCCCCCACAGTGCCAGATACACATATTCCCCCCACGTTACCAGATATGCCCCTATGTTGCCAGATATGCCCCCACATTGCCAGATACACATGCCCCCACGGTGCTAGATATGCCCTCATAGTGCCAGATATGCCCCCACAGTGCCAGATATTCCTCCAGCAGCGCAACTTACCATTGTTGATGCTGCTGCTGCTGCCTGGGGCCGGCACTGTCTGCTGCTGCTGTCGGGGAGAGGAGAGTGCAGCACATGCCTCTCCTGCCCTCAGTCCGGTCTCTGCCTGCGGCGGCCTGTAGCTCAGTTTGTGGCACCGGTCCGCGAGCTCTGATTGGCTCACGAACCGACGTTTAAGTACACGCCACCGCAGCCGTTGAACTCAAAGAGGGGAGAAACCGCCGGTCTACGGACTGAAGGGGTCAGGAGAGGAGAGGCGCATGCTGCGCTCTCCTCTCTCCACGGTGTCTGCAAGGTGGTGGCCCAACGGTACTGTGTACCGGCTGGGAATTTCTTACCGGTACGCAGTACAGCCATACTTGCAGCACTGGCAATACCTAACTCCTATTCAAATGTACATAGATGTAGTCCCCCCTCAGCACATAGCCATAGCCCCCACCAGAACACAGCACATAGTTATTTGCCCCCTCCCAGCACAGTCATAGTCCCCATCCCCTTCCAGCACATAGCCATAGTCCCCTCCCAGTAAATAGCCATAGCCTCCCCACCTCTCCAAGCAATAGCCTTAGTCCCCCGGCACATAGCCGTAGTTTCCACCTCTCCCAACACAGTCATACAGTAGTCCCCACTCCTCTCCCATCACATAACAATAGTTCCCTGCTAGCATAGATAGCCATAGTCCCCCTCCTCGCACATAGCCCCTCACCTCCCCAAGCACATAGCCATAGTCCCCACCCCCCACCCAGAACTTAGCTGTAGTCCACCCTTAGCACATACTGTAGCAGTAGTCTCCCCCACTCTGAGCACATACATAGCCTCCCCACACAGCACATAGCCATAGTCCCCACCCGCCACCCACCACATAGCTGTAGTCCGCCCTTAGCACATACTGTAGCAGTAGTCTCCCCCACTCTGAGCACATACATAGCCTCCCCACACAGCACATAGCCATAGTACCCACCAACCACCCAGCACATAGCTGTAGTCCACCCTTAGCACATACTGTAGCAGTAGTCTCCCCCACTCTGAGCACATACATAGCCTCCTCACACAGCACATAGCCCTAGTCCTCACTCCACAACAGCCCAGCAGATAGCTGTAGTGTTTGGCAATACCTGCTTGCCGAGCTGCCTGGGATGGAGGGCGGTGGATCGCTCAGCAGGCAGGAGCTGGCGCCGGTGTCCGGCACCGCACCAAACTACGTGAAGAAACTGAAAATAAACTACAGCTCCCAGCAGCCCTTGCCGTCAGGTGCTCCCGACAGCAAGGATTGCTGGGAGTTGTAGTTTATTTTAAGTTTCTTCCCTGTAGTGCATTGCGGTGCCGGACACCGGAGCCAGCTCCTGCCTGCTGAGCGATCCTCTGCCCTCTATCCTAGGCAGCTCAGCACAGCAGGTATTGCCAAACACTACAGCTTAAGGGATTCCACCCATTGGCCGAGGATGACACCGTCGGGCAGCGACCCCTGCTCGGCTGGCGCCCCTGGCGAGTGCCATCCTGGCCAATGGGTAGATACGCCCCTGATGATATCAATAAAGGAATGTTTGCACTGTTCTAGTTCAGGTGTCACGTTGATTTGCAGGACATTTTCATCCCACTCGTAGAACATCCTGAATAAAATGAGAAGGATGGATGTGAAAGGCGTCCCACTGAATGTATACATCACTTCCGTATTACCAGCATCTCGGATACACTGTAAAAAAAAAAAAAAGAATGCCACAAAAAGACATTAACATTGCAATCCTGACATTTTGCAGCATTGGGTGTTACCCAGTGGCTGCTCTAGAGGTGGGGCTGCAACCCAAAATCACCGGCCAGTACTCATTGGCAGTTGGTGCGGCTTCCCTATTTAAATTTTGGACTGGGCTGCAGCCCCTCCTCTGCAACTGCCACTGGTAATCTATTCGCTGTTTAAATGTAACTACTTAAAACTATTAGGAGAAAGAATTGACTGCATAGGAGAGGAATGGGTTAAACATCCTGTGAGGGGTGGAACTAGCTGTGAGGTAGTACAGCCTTAGGAAAAGGGGGAGGGTTAGGGTATATATAGGCTGCAGTGGCCATTTTGGGCCTCTTTGCTGTTTGAATTTCCTTGGGGTGAGTTCTGCCTGGCAGATTGTTCACCCTTCTATATTTCGTGCACTTGTTTTAGGAAACAAATTATAATATGGCCTCCAGCCGCCCACGCCGATCAGTAGGCGCGCCAGCCCGTTACCAGGCCAGCGAGGATGAGCCCGGGGCCGGGATGTCCGGCGCCGGGGAGGCCGTTAATACGCATGGGGCTGCTCCAGGGTCGTTGGGTGCAGGGCGCAGGACGCGCTCCTCCGGCGACCCTGCGGTCGCGAGTGTAGCTGCTGGCGGCCGCGGTGGGCGGCACGTGGCGGTCCGGAGGTCTGACATCCTGGAGAGAGGGGACCAACGGTCCTCGCCTCCGGGGGCAGTCGGGGGAGTCGGGACGGTGAGAGCCCGCGGGCGCGCGCTAGCGCGCCTCGCTGGACGCCGCTCGGCACCCGCTGCGGTGACACCCAGCCGGTCCTCCCTGCCAGGGCCGCTTGGAAGCTCCACGCGGCGGGGGAGAACTGGGCGGGCGACAGACGTGACGGCGATCCGGCCTGGGCCCGTCGGTGTGCCCAGCGCCGGATCGTCGGATAGGAGTGCACAGCAAGAGGCTGCATCGGCAGCGGGGGACACCAGGACAGGAGGCGGTGGGGCGCGCGCACGACGGGCGCGCGCACCAACGCGCGGCTCCGGCGGCGTCTCTCGCGCACGGGTGCGCGCAGCGACGCCGCATCGTTCCGTGTCCCCTCAGCCCTCCTCGCTGCGGATTAGTTCCGGCGGGGCGAGGAGGGAAAGCAGGCCTGGTGGTGATCAACCAGGTTTTCGGGGTTTTTCGCCCAGCGGTGCGCAAAGGATGGGCAGCACGGCACCGCGGGCGTCACATGATGCACAGAGCAGGGCCTCCCGGGCTGGACGTGGTTTATGTCCAGGGTGAGGTGCCCGGTCATTACGGACCTTTCCCCGCAGGGCCGACCGATTTGTGGTCCGGATGGGTCATGGCTTCCCGTGCCCAGCGGCGGGTCCACACGGCGCGTTCCGCCCGCTCGGCAACCAGCAGGCGACGCGCCTGCGCCACGGGATGCGAATATAACACAAGACGCTTTCGCTACGGCCCTCGCCACGGTGGTGGCAGCTTTGGGCCCGCTCTCAGCGGCCCCCGAGCGCGAGGTTGGGTCCGGGGGGTTTCCTAGCGGATCGGGCGCGGGTGCGGGCTCTGCCGCGCAGAGGGTAGCGCGTGCGTGCCGTGAGCTTGGTGCGGCCGCGGCTCAGCTGCAGCAGCAGCCACGGCGGGATGAGAATGTGCGTTCATCCGGCACGCCATCGCCTGGAAGGGCTAGGCGCTCGCCACTGGGTGTCTCTGGGTCCTCTTCCCCCTTTTTGCCCGCAGTTGATCAGACGGATACGGAGGAAGCGGAATCGGAAGTGGAGGACGTTTCGTACATCGCCCCTGATGAATCTGGATTCGACCATTCTACGGTTTCAGGTGAGGCGGAGCAGTCTGGGTCGGTTGCGAGTACTCCCTCAAGTTCGCGCAGCTCGTCCCCTTCATCCTCTTCTTCCTCTTCTTCCTCCTCCTCCCTTTCCTCGGCGGTGTCCGACATAAGTAGCACGGCGAAGGCGAAGAAAAGGGCGATTAAATACGCCAAAAAGGCGGCTGGGAGGCAGGAGAGGCATAAGAGGCGAAGGCGGGTTAGCAAAGAATCTCGCAAGGCTAGGAAGCGGCGCGACTTGCCAGGCGTGGTTCGCTGCGAATATACCGCTGTCATGCGAGGGCTTAGGGATAGCTGCAGCAAAAGCATTCGTAGGGGGGACTACGTGGCTGTCTTCGTCTTGACGAAAGGCGCGAAGAGGGAGTTCAAGGCAGCTACCGCTAAGAAGGGCATAGGGGCCGAGGCATTTCGCACGTTCGATAACTGGCTGGCAGGTTTCTGGGTTTTCGCGGCTTGTTACCTTGAGGACAGGCCAGACGAGCATATGAATGTCATCCGGTACCTGCACCTCGTGCATGATATGCAACGCACGTCGGCGGGTGACGAATGGCGTAGATATGATGAGGAATTCAGAGAGAAACAGGACGGGTTGTATGTGATGGACTTCGGGTTCAAGGACGTGGAGGTATGGCTTAGGGTCACCAGGGCCTCACAACAGGCCAAGGAGCCCCGGGGCACAGGGGCGGACGGACACCGGGTCGGGCCGTCCGCCCATGCGCCCGGCGGGGACGGCGGGTCGGCCAAGCCAGTTAGGTCGGCCGTCCGGACTGGGAAACAGACAGGAACGAAAGGGTTATGCTTCGCGTTTAACAACGCGGCATGTACCTACGGCAAGCAGTGTCGGTTCCGTCACGCTTGCCTCCATTGCGGGGGTTCCCACCCGGCCTCCTCCTGCTTCAAGAATACTCGGCAGGGTCCCCGCGCTAAACAACCCTACTCTAGAGGAGCACCCGGCGGGAGTGCTCCTCAGGGCGCCAACGCCAATTAGGTTAGAGGCTATGCGTAAATGGTTGAGTTGGTATCCGAATAAGGAGGATGCCGGGTTTTTATACGAAGGTTTTAGTTTTGGGTTCCGCTTGCCTGTTGCAAGCGAGGTTACAGTTAGGGCGCAGAGGAACCTGCAGTCGGCTCGAGCTTTGCCTTTAGTATTGCGGGAAAAAGTCGATAAGGAGAACAGGCTGGGCAGGATGGTGGGGCCTTTTGCTTCACCCCCCGTGGCTGATCTCGTCATCTCCCCGGTGGGGGTGGTGCCCAAAAAGACACCTGGGGCCTTCCGTCTGATCCAGCACCTCTCCTACCCACCGGGGGCCTCGGTCAACGACGCTATACCTCCGGGTCATTGCTCGGTGGTATATCAATCGTTTGACGAGGCGCTCAATTTGGTCCGCAGCTACGGAGCTGGGGCCCTCATGGCAAAGATTGACGTCGAATCCGCGTTCAGGTTGCTACCCCTCCATCCGGACTCATTTCGTTTTATGGGTTTCCGGATTGGATCGGAATATTTCATCGACAAATGTTTGCCGATGGGATGTTCCGTTTCATGCTCGTATTTTGAACGTTTTAGCACCTTCCTGCATTGGTGCGTGGAGTCTTCGTCGGGTGGGCACGGCGTTGCCCATTACCTCGATGATTTCCTTTGTACGGGTCCGGCGGGTTCGCCGCGGTGCGGCAACCTGCTTTTCAGTATACGAGCATTGTTTTGTCACTTCGGAGTGCCAGTTGCCGAAGACAAAACGGAGGGGCCGATCTCTTGCCTGTCATTTCTAGGTATCGAGATCGACACAGTGGCAGGCGAGTGTCGTCTGCCTTTGGACAAAGTGGCTAAGCTTCGCGAGGCCATTGGCCAGTTCATGGGCTCGCGTAAGGTTAAGCTGCGGCAGGCGCAATCCTTGCTGGGCATGTTTAACTTTGCTTGTCGGGTCATCCCGATGGGCAGGGTTTTCTGCCGGAAGCTGGAAAGAGCAACCGCGGGGTGTGCCAGGCCGCACCACTTTGTACGGTTGCCAGCCGAGATAAAAAGAGATCTGGCAGTGTGGGCCTCGTTCCTGGAAGATTTTAACGGGGTTCGAATATGGCAGGCACCGACGGTAGATAGCGCCAGATTGCAGCTTTTCACCGACGCGGCAGGGGCATCCGGTTTTGGGTGCTATCTTGAGGGATCTTGGTGCGCGGCATCGTGGCCAGCGGAGTGGCATCAGGCGGGTCTCACTAGGGACCTTCTGCTCCTGGAGCTTTTTCCCATCATGGTTGCGCTGGAGATTTGGGGCGAGCGGCTAGCGCATCGCAGCATCCTGTTCAGATGCGACAATCTGGGCGTGGTGCACGCGATTAACAACCAGAGGGCTAAATCGCTGGTGGTGCTGCGGGTCCTAGGGCAGTTGCTGCTTACTTGTCTGCGCAGGAACGTGTGGTTCCGCGCGCAGCATGTGCCGGGTCTGGAGAACGGGGTCGCTGATGCGCTATCGCGAGGGCATTGGGATAGGTTTTACTTGTTGGCTCCCGAGGCCGACCAACGGAGTTTTCATTGTCCCGGTTATGTCTGGCAGGTCATCGAGCCGGACTGGAAGGTTTAGCACTGCGCTCGGTCGCGCCATCCACGCTTAAGGCTTA
Source organism: Pseudophryne corroboree (assembly GCF_028390025.1). Taxonomy (NCBI): domain Eukaryota; kingdom Metazoa; phylum Chordata; class Amphibia; order Anura; family Myobatrachidae; genus Pseudophryne; species Pseudophryne corroboree. The sequence goes on along the minus strand of NC_086444.1, from coordinate 55,466,642 downwards.
CGAACAGGCCTGGAGCGAATGGGAAGAATTTGCTAGAGGACGGAAGCAACGAGGTAAGAGTGGGCATCGGATGATGCTTTCTTTTATTTGGCAGCTTTATGTTTCGGGTAGGTCGAGAGCGGTGGTGTCCCGGTACTTGGCTGGCATTGCGTTCTTCTGCAGAATTAAGGGTGTTCCCGATCTGACGAAAAGCGGGATTCTGCTGAAGGCTATGAAAGGATGGGCGCGCGTTGCACCTACGCCGCCTGACAGGAGGCGGCCCATTGATGCAGCTTTGCTGCCTGACATCATTGGGTCGGTGGGAGCCATCGCATCGTCTATGTTTGAATCGCTGCTTTTTAGATTGGCTTTCTCTATGGCCTACCACGGTGCCTTTAGGATTTCGGAGTTGGTAGCGCCTTCTAAGCAAACGGATTCGCGCATGCTGGTGGGGGACGTGGTGGTGAGTGGGAGGTCCTTGCTGTGCAGATTGCGACGCTCTAAGACGGACCAGGTGGGGAAGGGCCGATGGGTCACCCTGGTTCCGGCACTTGAGGAGAGCATATGCCCAGTACGGCTGGCAGTGCAGTATGAGGCAGTAAGGCCCGACTGTCGGGGGTCGTGGTTGCTGCACTATGATGGGCTGCCAGTAACAAAGTTCCAATTTCGGTGGATGATGGGTCGCTGTCTGACGAGCTTGGGCCTTTCCCCCTCTCACTTCGGTACACACTCCTTCCGCATTGGGGCTGCTACGGCGGCAGCGGCCGCGGGTTTTTCGGGAGCCCAGATCCAGGCGGTGGGGCGATGGAAGTCGTCCTGTTATAAGCGGTACATTCGCCCCGTCGCCTGAGATACTTTGCGTAAGCGTAGCTGGCATCAATAAGTTAGAGTAAGATAAGGTTTGCTTGGTTTATGCATATGTTATGTTCACTATATGTTGGTTCGTTTACCCGTGTGTGATCCTACTCAGGGATTAGCCACTTGCCGCTGCGGGCGTGAGCCGGCAGCGGGGGTCTGGAGTTATTTTGCTATTTTTGCCTGACTTGACGGACTGAATTCTAATCATTAATTAGGCTAATCTTTGCTATCAAAGTCCCTCAGCAGGTTTTTATGCTTTCACCTCCAGCTGAGTTATTTCATGTTTTACCCTCTTTTTTATACCCCCCCCCCCCTGTTTGATTTCGTTTTGATTTTTTTTTTTTACCTTTCCCTTAAAGTCTTAATGCTTTGCTTCAAATTTATTAGAATATCGGGAGATCGGCTAGGCCGTGACTGCTGCGACTTAGGAAGCTATCAACAAAATTTTTCTTTTTTGGCAGATCCTTCAGGTTAACGCAATTTCTATTTCTGGTATAGATTTTAGTAACACATTTTACCCCTTTTCCTCCATTCAGGTTGTTTCGCTGATGGCTTGTCCGTTTGGGTGGTTGGCCACTCTTATGTCTTTTGGGCAGCTAGGTTCTTGGCCTCTGATACGGCTCAGAGGTTCCCTGGAGGTCAGGGAATCAGATGGCTTGGTTGGCGAGGAATGATGTGGACAGATCTATTGAGTAGATTAGTCAGTCAAGCTAGGAAGCATGGTGTTCCCAAGGTGTTGGTTGTCCACTTAGGTGGCAACGACCTGGGGAAGAGGACTTCCTTGGAGCTAAGGTGGGCCATGATACAAGATCTGGCAAAGGTGGCCGCAGCATGGACCAATTGCGTATTGGTTTTTTCCCTGATGGTGCCAAGGTTGAGTTGGCGCGGTGTGGAGGACGGACGCGTAATAGATGAGGCCAGGATAAAGGTGAATGGGGCGGTGGCGAAGTGGGTCTTGGCCCACGGAGGCAAAGTGGTTCGCCACCCTAGGATTCGGTTCCGAGACAAACACCTTTTTCGGCCTGATGGTGTACATCTATCCAATGAGGGGATGATGTTTTTCCTGGAGGATCTGTTCCTAGTGTTGCAGGAGTTAGGTTAGGTTATGGTGGCGGTGCGAGGACTATGGGAGGGAGTCCTTCGCTTTTGGCGGAAAAGAACGGCAGTTTGTAGTTGTATCGCTTATATAGGTAGTAAGTTTCAGTTTATTTGGTTTAGGTGCACTCACCTCCATCGACTTAATGGCCGCTCGACCACCCATCCGGGAGGCAGCGGCAGGGCACCCAGGAGCGGTGGGAAGTCACTGTGGGGGTTGTGTTGACACCTATTACCGGTTTTGATAAGGTGTTGGACGGTTTCGGTCAGTTTACCAATTTAAGTTTACCAATAGTTTAATAGAGCCGTTCTTTTTTCTGCCACCATTTTGCCGGGTGATTCGGCAGCTTAACAAATTTTTCCATTTACAGGTTTGCTATGGTTAGGGTCAAATAAATAGCTAGCAATTTTTCTGCCAAAATCATGTCTCCGTGTCTTTATTTACTGGTATTAGAAGGTAACTAAGGTTTACTTTAATAAAGGGGGTCCACCAAATATCACTAGGATGTTTAGGAGAAAGAATTGACTGCATAGGAGAGGAATGGGTTAAACATCCTGTGAGGGGTGGAACTAGCTGTGAGGTAGTACAGCCTTAGGAAAAGGGGGAGGGTTAGGGTATATATAGGCTGCAGTGGCCATTTTGGGCCTCTTTGCTGTTTGAATTTCCTTCCCGCCCTCCCGCCCTATGGGATAGAGGTTGTTTTGTTTGATGCGGAGTGCATTGGCGTTTTTAATTGCTGGCTGGTTTTCATTCGTTGGCTATTTATAGGCGGAAAAGAACGGCAGTTTGTAGTTGTATCGCTTATATAGGTAGTAAGTTTCAGTTTATTTGGTTTAGGTGCACTCACCTCCATCGACTTAATGGCCGCTCGACCACCCATCCGGGAGGCAGCGGCAGGGCACCCAGGAGCGGTGGGAAGTCACTGTGGGGGTTGTGTTGACACCTATTACCGGTTTTGATAAGGTGTTGGACGGTTTCGGTCAGTTTACCAATTTAAGTTTACCAATAGTTTAATAGAGCCGTTCTTTTTTCTGCCACCATTTTGCCGGGTGATTCGGCAGCTTAACAAATTTTTCCATTTACAGGTTTGCTATGGTTAGGGTCAAATAAATAGCTAGCAATTTTTCTGCCAAAATCATGTCTCCGTGTCTTTATTTACTGGTATTAGAAGGTAACTAAGGTTTACTTTAATAAAGGGGGTCCACCAAATATCACTAGGATGTTTATTTCTTTCAAGTATTTGTATATTCAAATATGTTCAACATCAAATTCACTCAACTGAATATATTTTGCAATTCAATCTTGTACTTTAAATGTCTAATATTCAACAAGACCTTAACAGATGGTTCTTATTACAGTTATCACTTTGTTGTAAACTGAATTTAATTAAAAGAAATAAAGTTCCAAGAATTAATTATGTTCTCAATATGATCATTTTCCCCGATACAGTACTCAAGGGCTGTACAGTACAGATCATTTAGAATTTTATTTTGTACAAGACTCTTAATATCAGATAAATTGTATTTACTACAAGCAGTGCTTAGCGTTTTAAAGCTCAATTTGAGTAGTACGCAAGGGACGTTTTTAATTTTAAAATATAATATTTTTCAAATATATATATATATATATATATAAATGTCAAAGCCCTCACTCACTCACTCACTCACTCACTCACTCACTCATTCACTCACTCACTCACTCACTCACTCACTCACTCACTCACTCACTCATCACTAATTCTCTTACTTTCCGATATGTTAAGAAGATGAAATGTAACATAGGTATTCTTCAGGTGGGAAATAGGAAAACTACATAATTAGAATTGTAATAAAACTCCCCTTAGGGGATAAAAAGGGGTTGGACATAATGACATCATTACCGATGTGTGGCTTGCATTGCGTGAACGATAACGCCCAAATGGACAATTGGATCAAAATTTGATTACAGCTCCAATGTGTAAAATTTTATAAATTACATAAATGGCCCTGTCACTTTTTACGGTATTTCTCACTCAGGGGCCTATTTATTAACATTATTTTTAATAAATTATGTGAAAAAGGGTGTTTTCTGTTTTCACGCCCTTTTCACATTATTTTAGTATCACCTGAATGTATTAAAGGGCATTTGGAGCAAACTGCTTCAAACCCTTTAGTTGTCATTTTTTTAAGTAAGCCACATCGCATCCCCCATACTTATAATGGGAAATGCGATGTGGCCGAATTTACAAAAAAAATTGAAAAAAAATACCACAGTGAGCCCTGTGATACTTTCGCCAGCTCAGGCTGGCGAATTCACAGGCACAGAAAGCTGCCTCTGGTAGAGAAAGCTGCCCCTGGAAGAGAAAGCTGTGCAGGGACCGGGCTCCAGTGATCAGCTATGTGTGTCCGATGATCACTGTGTACAAAATATAAAAAAGGGGAATAAAATACTTACCATTCTAGGGAGCTGATGTCCGCTGCTCAAGTGAGTGCTGCCAGGCGCCGGGACCTCCATATGCTGCGCTGTGACCCTGATGCAGTAAAGTGGTGCTGCAAAGGACCTTACGCCTGCCAGCCTCCTGGAGCAGCGGGCACCGACTCCTGGACTGGTAAGTATAAAATTCGGGGGGGGTCTTTTTGTTTTGCGGCGTGGGGGCAGTAGCGTCAGGGGCAGCGACCCGGCGTTGACGGTAATGATGGACATATGCAGCAAGAGACATCTTGGTATTTTTACGAAAAATACCCAGATGATGCTGCAGAGAGGCATCGCAGGGACAGAGCTTGCCTGCAAGCTTATCCCTGCATGTGATAATTGATACATACATGCAATGAACTAAAAAATCGCAGTGCGAGTTTGGTCTAGTTTATCACCTGTCATCGGCATCATCAAATGCGGATGGTGATAAATAGACCTCTCAGTCACTGACTGACTGACTCATCACTAATTCTCTTACTTCCCGATATGTTAGGAAGCTGAAATGTAACATAGGTAATCTTCAGGTGGGAAATAGGAAAACTGCGTAATTAGAATGTTAATGAACCTCCCCTAAGAGTATAAACAGGGGGTTGACATACTAACGTCATTACCGATGTGTGGCTTAAGTTGTGTGAACAATAGCACCCAAATAAACAATTGGATCAAGATTTGGATTGCACCTCCAGTGGGTAGAATTTAATAAACTACAACAAAGGTCCTGTCAATTTTTACCGTATCTGCTACGGGTGCTCCTCGGGTAATGCCAAGAACCATGGATTAATATTTACTTACATTAAGATGTCTCAAATTTACATCTCCAAATTATTAACACTCATTTATATGTACAAGCGTTACAAACAGAAACTCCTGTGCGAAGAACGGGTAGAACAGCTAGTTATTCATATATGCACATTACTTACTTGCGCCACCTTATGGTTAGAGATCCAGAATAAAGGAGGGGAATAAAAATGTAAGATGAGTAGAGTAATTGTGCCGTACTTAGAGCTGAGCACAGCCATAGTTACACTTGTTGAGCGGAATATCTTTTTTTCTGCATTCCTGGGGTAAAGATCCCTGCTGGCAAAGATGACTATCAGCGTGGGGTATCCCGTTAAATGATCGTCAGTAACTATGTCCACATTCATAATAGCGACACTACAATGTAAACATCAAAACATCTTTGTGGTTAAAAGTGTAGACAGACACCAGGTCAACATACTCAAACTGTTGAAGGGTTCTTGGTCAACTCGACAAGGGGCACTGCTATGGTCAGATGGAGTGAATAAACTTGCGATAGTAATTTGCAAATCCCAAAAAGCACTGAATGGCTTTTATACTGGTGCGGCGAACCTAGTCAAGGACTGCCTGGAGCTTACTGGGATCCATAGAAAATTATTTCGGGGAGATCTCCACCTCAAACTCGCACTGCTCCAGCTTGGCGATAGGTGATATTCCCAGAGCTTTTGGAGAACCAATTTAACATGACTGCAATGTTCCTCCAGAGATTGGGAATAGATTAGAATGTCGTCCAGATATATGATGACGAATTTTGCAAGATATTCATGGAGAACATTGTTGATCAGGTGTTGGAATACTGCAGGAGCATTAGATAAACCGAAAGGCATGACCAGGTACTCGTAATGCCCTGAGTGGGTGTTGAAGGCCATATTCCATTCGTCCCCCTCTTTAATTCATATGAGATTATATGCAAAAATATTTTAGAAAAGGCTCCAGAAGCTGGTAAAACAAAACAGATGTGAGGGGTAACAGGTATGAATTCTTGACCGTGACTTTGTTGAGTCCCCAGTAGTCAATGCATGGACATAGAGAACCATCCTTCTTTGCCATGAAGAAGAAACCCACTCCTATGGGTGATTTTGATTAATAAAACCTTTTTAAGATTCTCTTGAATGTAATCTTCCATGGCTTTGGTTCCGGTAAAGAAAGAGAATATAATCTGCCTCTAGGAATCTTGGCACATAGCATTAAATTAATGGCACAATCATATGGACAGTGTTTTTGAAGCTTCTGCCCAAGATGGCAATGGTGGTAGCTCTTTCTCCAATCTCAGCTCTCTGACATACCTGTTGACCCTGATGGAAAGTTGCATGAGATCACTTAAGGGCTCCGGGGTCTGATATTGAATGAGGAAGTCTGTAATCTGCTCCGTGACGCTCTGCTCTGCTCCATGACGGTACTCAGTATAGTAAACTTCAGCAGAATTCCATCCCTGCTTCAGTGAGTGCAAGTGAGCTTCTGCTGATGCTGCCCTATCAGGATAATAATACAAAATACCGATAGCAGCAAAAAAGGCATCAACAGACTGTAAGGCTGGGTAGTCAGGTTTGAATCTGAAGGCCCAAGTCTGTGGGTCCCCTTGCAGAAGGGAGATGACAATCCCTACGCACTGGGTCTCAGACCCTGTTGACTGAAGCCAAAGTTTGAAGTAATTTACAGCTTTCCAGCACTCCAGGCTGCAGCCTGATCAGCCTATTGGTTGATCAGGCCCTGTCCAAGTGGTTCTTATCTGCCGTCAAATTTTATGTTTCGAAGAATCAGAATGGCCACTTATTGCAAACATATCCCAAGACATGGATCAGTTCTGTGGGTACACATGGTCAAAAGCCCAGATGCTTCCCAGAAATGCTAATTTTACTGAAAAAGTGTGCCATCAGATCATTCCATCCCTACTTGCAGTCTCCATCCATGTGCAAATGTTTGTTCCTGCATATGCGCAGTCAGCAGTTTCTTTTTATGGTGCATGCAATATATGCTGATATCTGGAAATGCTGTCTGCATTGCTACTTGTGTCCAGCTAGGGAACGTTAAAAGGTAGCACTATGAAAGAATGCATTGAGGCAGGGCTGGACTGGCCCCCATTGGCACAGGGGAAGTCTCCGGTGGACCCCACTGTCTGCCCCACACCCCCACCCCTTCCTCTGATGTCAGGTTCCAGATTGTTTACTCAAATTATACATAGTTACTCTATTAGAGGGTCAGTTTCATGATCTCTAATGGCTGGCCAAGCCTATGTGGGGGGTGGCCACACCCCCTGTGGTAACTGGACACACCCCTTAAGCATGGGCCCCTACCCCTGCATTAACCCAGTTGGCACTTCATGTGTCAGTTGTGTCAGTCTGACATGTTTATCCTCCTCTTCAATAATCTTCTATAGGATCAGACGACCAGGTCAGCAAAGCAGCCAAGTCCACCCCGCCTTGTAGAGGGATCTGGTGAACAGTCACCTTTGTTGACTACATAATTACTGTCACCTCCTTGGAATCTACATGCTACACTGTAGTAATCTGAATGTTGAACTATTATATCATACAGTAAATGGATTTGTAAATGAAGTACCCCTCCTCAACTTATCGCTACTCATGCTGACATGCATGCAGCAGGTATACTTTAGATTGACATGATCAACTGGACGTTATTCTGTCTGTGCTGGTATGCATGTCGCAGTAACTCCACCCTTGTGGTCAGACCTCTTGTTACAGAATTTCTGTGTGGCAGCAGTTAGACAAAGGATATGGGGGGATCATTCCGAGTTGATCGCTCGCTACCAACTTTTTGCATCGCTGCAACCAGGTTAAAACTTGGCAATACTGTGCATGCGTATGCACCGCAATGCGCAGGCACGTCATACGGGTACAAAGAGGATCGGTGCTGGGCAATGGATTTAACGAAGAATCCATTCGCACAGCCAATCACAAGGTGATTGACAGAAAGAGGGTGTTTGTGGGTGGCAACTGACCGTTTTCTGGGAGTGTTTGGAAAAATGCAGGCGTGTCCAGGCGTTTGCAGGTCGGGTGTCTGACGTCAATTCTGGGACCAAAAAGACTGAAATGATCGCAGCGGCTGAGTCAGTCCAGAGCTACTCAGAAACTACAAAAACTTTTTTGTGCCGTTGGCTGCAACAGCGGTCACACACTTGCAAAGCGAAAATACACTCCCCCATAGGCGGCGACTATTTGATCGCAGCACAGCAAAAAGTTGCTAGCGAGCGATCAACTCGGAATGACCCCCATTATTTTTCCGGCTTTGCGTATCTTAGTAAATTCTGCCTCACTGGACAGATACTGTTGGGCTTCTATTTTTGTTGTTGATCATATTGAACAAAGTACTGTACCCTTTATATTAATAGTATTAAATAGGCAAATTAGTAAAAATAGGTATGTTTTATGATTTTGTTCAGTCTGTAACTGATTTTGATAAATTAATGTAACCCTTAGAATTTACCCTGAAATATCCCAGAGTATATCCAATACAAAATATCTGTTTATAAGGTAATACGGCATTCTAGAGTCTTTATTTTAATTTTGAACCAATTTTTGTTACTTTTTACATTTATTTATTGTTAACCATTGAGCATGTATTATCCACTTGTCAGGAAGATGTGCCAATGGCCACTTCCTTCTTCCTTCCGTGTATCTCTCTGTGGGGCAGATGTGCCAACCAATCAGCTCCTACAGTAATTTACATTTTACAGACAAGGCTGTAGGGTGACAGCTAGGACCTGATTGGTTGGCACTCTATCTCTCTCCAATTTATCTCTATACATGCTTTAAAACATTCCCTGCTGCAGCCTACAGTACACATTCTGCTGGTAGATTTAATCATTTTGGGCAAGGGCAGCATCAAGAGAGGGGAGTGCTCATATGCAGACTCCATTTGCACTCCTTCCCCCTCGCTGACTTTTTCTACTGCAAACACCAGGAATCCTGGTGATTACTGTACTGCGCATGCACAGATCTCTGGAAACATGGTGTTTTTTTATTATTCTGGTGCTGTCACGCAGATGGAGGGGTACGTGTTTTTAATGGATGCAGAGTGTGTGGTGTGGATCTCCTTACACCCAAGGGCCATTCAATACAATATGGGACAAGTACAGGGTATATAAACATGGCTGCGTCAGCAGACAACACTGAAATAAGTATCGAGGTGGCAGAAAAACGATTGTTTTGGTGCCGTCAAAGGGAGTATTGAAAAGAAGATAGGTTATGTAAGAGATGTAAAAGCACATGAGGGAAGAGGGCCCTGCTTGTGAAATCTTACATTCTAAAGGTTAGGGGTACATAGGCAGGGGTGACACAGATGGGGCAGAAAGTGAGCGTGGGCCACAGAGGGTTAGGATGAGAGACAGCTGGGTTTGGTGAAGAAGTGGGTCTTCAGATCCCATTTGAAGTTTTGTAGAGAGGGGGAGAGTCTGAGGGGAAGAGGTAGAGAATTCCAGAGAAAAGGAACAGCACGTGCAAAATCATAAAGGTAGGAATGAGAGGAAGTAATCAGTAGGCAGGAGAGGCGGCGTGCATTAGCAGAGCGAAGAGGACGGGTGGGAGTGTAAAGGGAGATAAGATCAGAGATGTAAGTGGGAGAGGAGTGGGTGAGAGCTTTGTAAGTGAGTGTGAGAAGCTTGAAATCGATTCTGAAGGGGAAGGGGAGCCAGCAGCGGTGCAAGCATGCGGGTACGCTCGGGTACGGAGTACCCTTAAGAATAGAATATGGCAGCGGGTACCACCTGCCACACACTTTACTCAGTACCACCTGTCACACACTTTACTCAGTACCACCTGCCACACACTTTGCACCCGTGACTGCCATTACCACAATTATAATGCGCCACAAAGTAACAAGACCATGGTGCTTGGCAGCATGAAAGCGCCTCTCAGTTTGTCAGGGTTACTGGGAGCGCAACGGTGATGTCATGATGCCACATCACACTTCCTCCTCTGGCGGCTGTGGCTGGCGTGAAGAGAGGAGCCTGATTGCACTTTCCTGCAGCGTCTCTAGCTGGGAGCATTTATTTCTAATATAATGTGGACACTACTATATCTGTCTATTATTATGGGGGTATTACTACATATTTCTATTGTAATGTGGACACTACTATATATTTCTATTATACCAGGGGCACTACTACACTATATATTCCTGTTATAATGGAGGCATTATTATATATTGTTATTACATTGGGGGCATTACTATATATATTTATTGTACTGGGGGCATTACTATATATTTATTATACTGGGGGCATTACTATATATTTATTATACTGGGGGTATCACTATATATTTCTATTATACTGGAGGTATCACTATATATTTATATTATACTGAAGGTAGTACTATATATTTCTGTTATACTGGAGGTATCACTATATATTTCTATTATACTGAAGGTAGTACTATATATTTCTATTATACTGAAGGTAGTACTATATATTTCTATTATACTGAAGGTAGTACTATATATTTCTATTATACTGGAGGTAGTACTATATATTTCTATTATACTGAAGGTAGTACTATATATTTCTATTATACTGGAGGTAGTACTATATATTTCTATTATACTGAAGGTAGTACTATATATTTATATTATACTGAAGGTAGTACTATATATTTCTATTATACTGAAGGTAGTACTATATATTTCTATTATACTGGAGGTAGTACTATATATTTCTGTTATACTGGGGCATCACTATATATTTCTATTATACTGGAGGTAGTAATGGAAAAAATGAAAAAAATGAAGGCGGCACTCACGCAGGTTTTTGCAAATGTAGAAAGGTCAGTTTTAATTTACCGACATGTTTCGGGGACTTAGGGCCTTAACAACCCAAACTGATTACAAAGCAAACATTTATACCCAACCCAGAACAAACAATCATGTGGGGATCAGACTTACCTGCTCACCGCAGCCGTGAGGATCGTCCGGACGCCCTGCAGCATTACCGCGTCACCCTCTCCTGACGTCATCCAGCCGCGCCACTGGTCTGTTTCCATGGAGACGCATCGCCGCGCTTGCTGGGCATCAGGGGGTTTTCGGCGGTCCCGTGCTGCTGACCCGTGACGTCATCAGGTGGCGCTGAGCGCGGCCGTAACCTAGGTGATAAAAAAGGACAAACAAAAAACACAAGTATATAATGTACAAATAAAAACAACGTGCATGATATCCCTCAATGCTCTAACACTTAGAAAGCTAAATCTAGCACAAACAGCATGTATATAAACCACAATAAATGGATACATTCCTTAATGTAAGGATTATAATAAACCAGGTCAATAGGGAATAATTAGCAATATAGTAATGCTCTAACATGGCATGTCCACCCAGCTATAATATTACGACATGGTGACCATAGTCATACAATAAACTGTCATAAAACCAATACTGTAGTTGCAAAAAAACAATACTGTAGTTACAAAAAACACTGGAGGCCTAGATTCTCATTAAGGCCTCGAGGGGAGAGAGTCCCCAACTTGTAAATCCACCTGGACTCTCGTTGTAAAAGTGTTCTATCTCTATTGCCCCCTCTAAGTGTCTTAGGGACTTGATCGATCAATATTGCCCTAATGCTAGCGACCCCATGTTTGAACTCAAAACAGTGTCGGGCAAACGGTTGGTCACTATGCCCTTTTCAAAGGCTTTTTTGATGGCACTCCTATGAAGGGCCATACGTTCTCGAAACTGTCGTATGGTCTTGCCGACATAAGCAAGGCCACACGGACAGGTCAAGAGATACACAACATGTGTAGACGTACATGTAAGGCGATGTTTGATAGCTATTTTTTTCCCAGTGAGTGGACGATTAAATGTATTGCCTGTCATTAAGGTATTGCATGTGGCGCATCCCAGACATCTAAAACAACCTGGTTTGGCTCTTAAGAAATGGCCATCTTGTTTGCTAGTTAACTGGGTAACATCCAATTTTACTAAATGGTCCCCTATATTACGACCCCTAGTATAACTAGGTAACAAGGACGTCTGAGACAATGATGATAAAGCCCCCTTCGTTTGAATGATAGGCCATAGGGTTTTGGCTTTTCTTACCCGCTGCTTAGTGGCTGTTGTATATCTATTGACCCATGGCATTCGAGGACTATCACCAATATTCGATCTAATTGAGGTATCCAGTGTTTGCTCCCGTGAGATTTTTAAGGCCTTAGATTAGCTTTCTCTAGCTCTCCCAGTGGGTAACCCCGTTCGGCAAATTTGACTAACATCTTATCCATGGCTGTTACTGTTTCTATGGGGTCAGAGGTAATCCGTCGTACTCGCAAAAATTGCGAATAGGGTAACCCTCTACGTAATGAACTGGGGTGAAAACTACGGTAATCTAAAAGCATATTTCTGTCGGTCTTTTTAGTAAATAATGACGTCGACAGTATGCCCTGATTAATAGTAATAGCCACATCTAAAAAGTTAATGGTGGTCTCATCGATAATAAATGTGAATTGTACAGGGTGCTGCCTTGCATTGTGATCCTCCCATAATTTAACTAGATCCTCCCTAGACCCATGCCAAAGAACGATCAAGTCGTCTATATATCTCCTAAAATAAATAACACTGGACATAACCTGTGGTACTTGATACAGCATTTTAGATTCAACCTGATGCATAAATGCATTAGCGTACGACGGGGCCACTGCAGACCCCATCGCACACCCTGCTAGCTGGAGCATGAATTTACCATTAAATACAAAGTAATTACGTCTGAGGACTTTATCCAGGAGGGACAGGAAAAATGATATCTCAGGGCCTTGGTAGGCTTCATTATCTTGGATAAGTGATCTTACAGCTTCCATGCCCGCCTCGTGTGGAATGCATGTATATAGACTCGTCACATCCGAGCTGCAGAGCAATACGCCCTCAGGGAGACTACCCAGGGCCTGAAGCTGCAGCAGCAAGGATGTGGTATCCTTCAAATGCGAAGGAAGAGATTGAATGCAAGGATTCAAATAGGCGTCCAAGTATACAGATATAGGATGGTACAAAGATCCCCTGGCAGACACTATTGGTCTGCCAGGGGGGTCCACCATGGATTTATGGACCTTAGGCACTGTATAGAACAGCGGGGCCTTGGGATGGTCAATGGTGAGAGCCTTGACCGTTTCTGTTGAAATTATGCCCTGGTCCTTGGCCAAAGCCAAAGAAGCATCAAGTTCCTTTTTATATTCTTTGGTCGGGTCCATCGTGAGTCTTTTGTAAACCTTGGTGTCATTGTGCTGCCGCTCACATTCCTTGACATAATCAACAAGGTTTTGAATCACGATGGACCCGCCCTTATCGGCCTTACGGACGACTATGTCTGTTCTAAGGGACATCTCTCGCAGTGTGGCCATTTCTGACCTGGAGAGGTTATGATGTACTTGATCTAATATATGACTAGTGTCCTCAGTCTCTAACATACGTAGAAATGTCCTAATAAACGGATTGAGACTTGGGGGATCAAAATTAGATCGGGGGGCTATATTCCTTAGCTGTATAGGAATATTGGAAACCATGTTCTCTGTGGGCTGCGTATTGAAGTATTCTTGCCGCCTCAAAGTTCGACCCAGACGGAATACCTCCACCTTACTCTCCAGTGGGTCTGGAAAGACCGTGGGTACGAATGAAAGTCCCTTGGCTAATAAACGGTATTCCTGGTCTGTTAGTGGAACCGAGGACAGATTAAATATCAGTTCTTTTAAGCTCGTGGTGGTTTTTGTGTGGATGATCCTCTGGTTTTGTTTTGACCTCCGCGTCCTCGCCCTCTTCCTGGCTGGGGGGTACGGTTGGAGCGGGTGCCAATTCCCTGTGTTCCAGGGCCTAAAGGGAGAGGCCCTTCCGACTGTGATGTAGTGCCAGACTGTCCTTCAGAGTCACTGGCTGAAGAACCGGCCCTCATATGACTCTGAAGGACAGTCTGGCACTACATCACATTCACAAACGGATTTGTCCTCAGCCCCTGTTTCTGTTCAATACTTTCCCCATTTATAAGTGTGGGGGACGGTAATCAGAGGTTAAAGTGAGGGGGAACGAGGTGGAACTGAGTTCCACCACCTGTAATGGTAGGGGGAACTAGTTCCACCCCTCCATTGCCCTCCATAGTAATTCCAACAGGAAAGCCCGCCCCATCACCTACATCAATAGATGATGCAAGCGGCGCTAGTGTTACTGATGAGCTGCAGCCACCTACTCCTTCCTCAGGTCCTGGTGCCTCCATGGTCCTTCTCCATTTACAGCCCACCGCTCCTGGTACTCACACACACTGTGCCTGTTGGACAGCATTAATCCCCTTCTCTGGTCTCAGGGGTTTCCTTTTCTGACACGGTTTATGTGATGTCATGCTGTCACCGCTGCTGAAGTGAAGAGGAGCAGGCTCTCTGCATCTTGCAGGCAACATGAGAGAGAGCTGAAGGGACAAGAGAGGTGGGGAAGCAGCTGGAGGGACACAGGCGGTGAGCTGCTAGAGTGACAGAGGCAGAGATGTGTATAAGGGGCACTACTGTGGTCATTATGTGTAAGGGGCACTACTGTGGTCATTATGTGTAAGGGGCACTACTACTGTGGGAATTGTATATAAGGGGCACTACTGTGCGGCATAACAAGCATAAAGGGTACCATTGTGTAGTGCAATGTGAATAAAGGATACTACTGAGTGATATAACCTGAATAAGGGGCAGTACCATGCGGTGTAATATGAATCAGGGGCACTACATGCAGTGTAATGTGAAGAACATGGTGCTGCTGTGAAGTGTAATTTGAAATGGAGGTACTATTATCATTATGTGATCACGCTGCTTCTTTGTGAGAACAATGTCCCTTTATAAAGTATGGGAAGTAGGGCACCAATTTATAGTTTGCAGGGAGTTGCGGAAAACACTAGCCCTGGCTCCACTTAATGTGTGTGTGTGTGTGGGGGGGGGGGGGATGAGGGGGTGGCAGGAGGTGGGAAAAATGAGATCCACCACCTCTCCAGGACCACTTTAACTACTGACGGTCAGGGCCGGTTCAAGGGCGCTCTGCGGCCCGGGCAGGAAAGGGGGCGTGGCCTAATACAGGGGGCGTGGCCAGTTACACCCCCTGTACATTGCTAGAGCCGCTTGAATGCTGAGCGGTGCGCGATGACGTCATCGCGCACCGCACAGCAAAAGGTCCTCTCCACGAAGGGAAACTAGACGCTATGCGTCTAGTTCCCTTCGTGGAGAGGACCTTTGCTGTGCGGTGCGCGATGACGTCATCGCGCACCGCTCAGTAAAGTTACTCTCCACGAAGGGAAACTAGACGCATAGCGTCTAGTTCCCTTCACAGGAGGCGAACGGGGACGGCAGCGGGCAGCGGAGGCGGACGGGGGACACAGCGGGCAGCAGTGGCGGATCTTGCCACGGTGCGGCGCCCTCTGGATGGCGCCAGCGCCCTCCGGAAGGCGGCGCCCCGGGCAAAAGTCCTGCTTGCCCGTGGCAAGATCCGCTACTGCTGACGGTAATGCATTAAATAACAACATAAGGCATCAAAAACAGACTAGGGGGTCTATTTACTAAGCCTTGGATGGAGATAAAGTCGCTGGAGATAAAGTACCAGCCAATCAGCTCCTAACTGTCATTTTTCAATTTTTTCAAACGCAGCCCGTGGCATAGCAGTTAGGAAGCGATTGGCTGGTGCTTTATCTCCAGCGACTTTTTGTCCATCCAAGGCTTAGTAAATAGACCCCTAATTCCAGTAACTTACACATTTTCTTCTTATTTTTGATTTGCAGTTTTACATGGTTGCAGTTTTTATGTGCGAGTTTGTATGGGTGGTTGGCGTATTTACTATGTAAAACTGCTCCGTTTTATATACAGTAAATAATAACCCATGAATGTATAAGCTAAATCCTGGTCACATAATCATACAATAGAGGAGGACTACAAAGCTGGAATTTGCTGGCTCTTTCTTGCTGCTCAATCTGGTGTTTCATCTGTCGCTCTGTTGCTGCCAGTTGGATGAAGGCTTGCATTGTATGGTATACTGTATGTACATGCCTCTATCCACTAGTAAACACGCATTACCACTTTTTATTGAGCAGCGATTTTAAGCCTCCAGTGATCACGGGACTTTTTAAAATAACCTCTATCGTTATTTAATCAATTTAGGAATGAAAATTACTTTTGCGCAACAATGTTTTGATTTTTTAATTAATGCAGAAAAGAAATATTCCCACATTCGGTTTTACCCACACTGTACATGGGGGTCATTCCGAGTTGTTCGCTCGGTAAAAATCTTCGCATCGCAGCGATTTTTCGCTTAATGCGCATGCGCAATGTCCGCACTGCGACTACGCCAAGTAAATTTGCTATGCACTTAGGATTTTTACTCACGGCTTTTTCATCGTTCTGGCGATCGTAATGTGATTGACAGGAAATGGGTGTTACTGGGCGGAAACAGGCCGTTTTATGGGCGTGTGGGAAAAAACGCTACCGTTTCCAGAAAAAACGCAGGAGTGGCCGGAGAAACGGAGGAGTGTCTGGGCGAACGCTGGGTGTGTTTGTGACGTCAAACCAGGAACGACAAGCACTTAAATGATCGCAGATGCCGAGTAAGTCTGAAGCTACTCAGAAACTGCTACGAGGTGTGTAATCGCAATATTGCGAATACATCGTTCGCAATTTTAAGATGCTAAGATTCACTCCCAGTAGGCGGCGGCTTAGCATGAGCAAATCTGCTAAAATCCGCTTGCGAGCGAACAACTCGGAATGACCCCCATGGTACCAGTTCATAATTTAATCAAAACATTTAAGCTTGCAGCCCGGCGTCAAGGGACCACAATTCTCTATAAGTTTCTTCACTAGTATATATGCCCAAAATATTTCCAAAATCCCCATGGTTTTGTTTGCTACATACACACAGATTTGCCATATATTATTGTTAGCGCCGATAACAAAAGTCTTTCTGTGTTAGAACGCATACTGTTATATCACATGACCTTTCTGCCTTTCATTAAACGGTTCCGTCATTCAGTATGGCGCGTAAATGTGTGCACTCGTTTCTGGAGTATGGTGGCCATTCCGAGTTGATCGCTCGCTAGCAGTTTTTAGCAGCCGTGCAAACGCTATGCTGCCGCCCACTGGGAGTGTATTTTAGCTTAGCAGAAGTGCGAACGAAAGGATCGCACAGCGGCTACAAAATAATTTTGTGCAGTTTCAGAGTAGCTCCAGACCTACTCAGCGCTTGCGATCACTTCAGACTGTTCAGTTCCTGATTTGATGTCACGAACACGCCCTGCGTTCGCCCAGCCACGCCTGCATTTTTCCTGGCACGCCTGCGTTTTTCCGAACACTCCCTGAAAACGGTCAGTTGACACCCAGAAACGCCCTCTTCCTGTCAATCACTCTGCGGCTGCCAGTGAGACTGAAAAGCTTCGCTAGACCTTGTGTAAAACTACATAATTCGCTGTAATAGTACGCCGTGCGTGCGCATTGCGCTGCATACGCATGCGCAGAAGTGCCGAGTTTTTGCCTGATCGCTGCACAGCAAACTAATGCAGCTAGTGAACAACTCGGAATGACCCCCTATGTGCAGCGCGGAAGCACACAACGTATGCCCGGAAAACTGATCAGCCCCTATACTATATAAGCAGGGCCCGATTAACAATGGGGCGGATGGAGCTATAGCTCCAGGTCTCCGATAAAAATAGGCCCTTCATCATGACCGCATTGTTATGATTAACTTTCCAGCTAGTCACATTGATGCCATAAATAATACGAATTGAAATTATGGGGCAGATGTATTAACCTGCAGAATGCATAAGGAAGTGATAAACCAGTGATAAATGCAAGGTGATAAACACACCAGCCAATCAGCTCCCATATGTAAATTAACAGTTAGGAGCTGATTGGCTGGTGCATTATCACCTTGCACTTAACACTGCTTTATCACTGGTTTATCACTTCCTTATGCCTTCTCCAGGTTAATACATCTACCCCTATATTTCTAATTTCCTCACAAAGTAATGCAGTTATTCTACTTTTACATATTTTGGGAGACATATGGGTTGTGTAGGGAGTGTACACAACCCATATGTCACTGGCCACACCCACACAGCATTAGCCACACCTTCTCAGCTTCTCATAATAGGCTCTTGATCATTTTCAGCCCCAGGCCCATGTGGACCTTTTGCACTGTGTCAGATCACTTTGTAAGATTCAGTCTCCACTTCCTGTACATGAGTCTGAAAAATGGAATCCACGCAGGACCATCTCCCATTCCTACAGCCAAGGAAAGCCTTTCCTATAGTGTACCATATCGTGGCTGCCTTTCTAGATACTTCCTCCGTGCAATATAGCTTTAAGGCCCATATTAATTTCTCAGACAAGAATAGTCTATAAGGGTTAGGACTGAAATGGCGATGAGCAGGATGTCGACGGTCAAAATACCAACGCGACATCCCGCTATTTATAATCACAACAGGGGTTGGGAAGCAAGCTACCCCTCACCCCCTTACCCTAACCATCCCTTACTGCAGGCTAACCACCCCCCCCACCACCACCCCCAGCAGTCTAACCCTCCCTGGCAGTGCCTAACCCTAACATCTCCTCCCCGCAGCCTAAACCTAACTCCCTATCCCACAAGCAGGGCCGGTTTCGGGGCTTCTTGCGCCCCGGGTGGCATTAGGGGGCGTGGCTTCATACAGGGGGCGTGGACAGTTACGCCCCCTGTACTGTAGTAGGATGTGCGGTGCGCGATGAAGTCATCGCGCACCGCACAGCAAAGGTCCTCTCCACGAAGGAAAACTAGACGTTAAGCGTCTAGTTCCCTTCGTGGAGAGGACCTTTGCTGTGCGGTGCGCGATGACGTCAACGCGCACCGCACATAATTACAGAAAAGGTCCTCTCCACTTCCCTTCACAGCGGGACAGCGGACAGCGGGCAGCGGCAGCGGGGGGCACAACAGCAGCAGCGGATCTTGCCATGGTGCGGCGCCCTCCGGATGGCGCCGGCGCCCTCCGGAAGGCGGCGCCCCGGGCAAAAGTCCTGCTTGCCCGTGGCAAGATCCGCTACTGCCCACAAGCTATCCCTAAATCACCCCAAACCCCCCGTGGCTTATCTCACCGACATCCCAGCAGAAACTCGTTCAGGATCCGTGCTGCTATGGGGCCCAGAACTGAGAGGGCCCCAGCTTCCTTGTCATGGTTATATGTGTTATATACAAGGGTGTATCTACCATAGGTGCAGGGAGTGCAGCTGCTATGGGTTCCAGAGCTGAGAGGGGCCACCTTCCCTGTCACAGTTACATGTGTTATATACAAGGGTGTATCTACCATAGGTGCAGGGAGTGCAGCTGCTATGGGGCCCAGAGCTGAGAGGGGCCACCTTTCCTGTCACAGTTACATGTGTTAGATACAAGGGTATAGCTACCATCTGGTCATCTCACGACTCGACTACTGCAATGTTCTCCTCACTGGCCTCACTTGCTCCCATCTTGCTCCCCACCAATCTGTCCTCAACTCCGCAGCTAGGCTTATCTTCCTCTCCCGCTGCTCCACATCTGCCACTCCCCTTCGACAAAATCTACACTGGCTCCCAATCCCCTACAGAATCCTCTTCAAACTCCTCACCCTCACATACAAGGTCATCTCTAATTCCACTGCTCCCTACATCTCTAACCTCCTCTCCCTTCATACTCACTCCCACCCACTACGGTCGGCCAATGACCGTCGCATCTCCTCTGCCCTGGTCACTGCTTCCCATGCTCGAGTTCAAGACTATGCCCGTGCTGCATCCCTTCAGTGGAATGCGCTCCCCTGCTCCATTAGACTTTCCCTGACCTTGCAAAGCTTCAAACGGGCACTAAAAACCCACCTATTCATCAAAGCATACCCTTCCAATGCATAACCTAGTCCTGAAGCTGCTCCTCCGTCCCCCTGCCTCATGCCTTGGACATCTCTGCTTTGCTTACACCCTGCCATCAGGCTACCTCCCACTTGCTTGCGCTTCATGTCATGTCTGTCGCCCCTTCCCACTAGATTGTTAGCTCTTCAGAGCAGGGCCCTCTTTTCTCTTGTTGTCAAAGCCCTCTTCTCGACACATTTCACTTGCAGCTCTCTCCTACTCTGTGACCATCTTTACCCACTTTTTCTTCTGCTGGTAAAGGCTCATCTCTATCTATGGCCACCAGCCCCTAGTAATACGATGATTACTCCCTCGCTACTTACATCTAAGCTGTATGAGAATTGTGGTGCTCTGTTACCTGTACTCTATTTTTGTTATTTATTTACTGTAATGCTAAGTTTTGTCTCCCTGTACTGTCCTTTGTACGGCGCTGCGAAACACTTGTGACACCTTATAAATAAAATGTAATAATAATAATAATAATAATAATAATAATACCATATGTGCAGGGAGAGCAGCTTCTATGGGGTCCAGAGCTGAGAGGGGCCCACCTTCCCTGTCACAGTTACATGTGTTATATACAAGGGTGTAGCTACCAAAGGTGCAGGGAGAGCAGCTGCTATGGGTTCCAGAGCTGACAGGGGCCCACCTTCCCTGTCACAGTTACATGTGTTATAGGGGTTATAGGGTGTAGCTACCATAGGTGCAGGGAGGGCAGCTGTTATGGGTTCCAGAGCTGACAGGGGCCCACCTTCCCTGTCACAGTTACATGTGTTATATACAAGGGCGTAGCTACCATAGGTGTAGGGAGTGCAGCTGTTATGGGGCCCAGAGTTGAGAGGGGTCCAGCTTCCTTGTCATGGTTACATGTGTTATATATACAAGGATTTAGCTACCATAGGTGCAGGGAGTGCAGCTGCTATGGGGCCCAGAGCTGAGAGGAGCCACCTTCCCTGTCACAGTTACATGTGTTATATACAGGGTGTAGTTACCATAGGTGCCGGGAGTGCAGCTGCTATGGGGCCCAGAGCTAAGAGGGGCCCTCCTTCCCTCTCAAAGTTACATGTATTCTATACATTTTTCACTATTGGGTGGTGCAAAGAGGCCCTTACAAACTTTTGCCTTGTGGCCTGCAATATATCTAGGTATGCCGCTGGTTCTGCTCATTGTAATGTGGTGTAAAATGAATTGGAGGTAATTATAATTTGTGTATGTATATATATATATATATATATATATATATAGTATAAATGTGAAAGCCCTAACTGACTGACTGACTCATCACTAATTCTCTTATTTCCCGGTATGTTAGGAAGATGAAATGTAACGTAGGTGTTCTTCAGGTGGGAAATAGGAAAACTACTTAATTAGAATTTTAATAAGCCTTCCCTAAGGGGATGAAAAGGTTGTTGCGTGAACGATAACGCCCAAACAGACAATCGGATCAAAATTTGGATTGCACCTCCAGTGTGTAGAATTTAATAAACTACAAAAAAGGTCCTGTCACTTTTTACCGCATCTGCTACGGGTGCTCCTCGGTAGGGCCGGTTCAGGGTCTTTTTGCGCCCCGGGAGGCCATAAGGGGCGTGGCTTCATACAGGGGGCGTGGTCAGTTACGCCCCCTGTACAGTAGTAGCGCCGCTGAAATGATGTGCGGTGCGCGATGACGTCAACGTGCACCGCACAGCAAAGGTCCTCTCCACGAAGGAAAACTAGACGCTATGCGTCTAGTTTCCTTCGTGGAGAGGACCTTTGCTGTGCGGTGCGCAATGACGTCAACGCGCACCGCACATCATTACAGAAAAGGTCCTCTCCACTTCCCTTCACAGCGGGACAGCAGACAGAGGGCAGCGGGGGGCACAGCAGCAGCGGATCTTGCCGTGGTGCGGTGCCCTCCGGATGGCGCCGGCGCCCTCCGGAAGGCGGCGCCCCAAGCAAAAGTCCTGCTTGCCCGTGGCAAGATCCGCTACTGCTCCTCGGGGAACGCAAAGAACTATGGATTAATATTTACTTACATTAACACACCTCAAATTTATATCTCTATAGATTTACCAAATTATTAACATTCTTGTATATGTACAACAGTGAAAATTAGAAACTCCTGTACGAAGAAAGGGTAGAACAGCCAGTATATATACTGTATATATATATATATATATATATATATATATATACGTATCTATCTATCTATCTATCTATCTATCTATCTATCTATCTATCTATCTATCTATCTATCAATCAGCTCCTAGTTGCCATGTCACAGGTTGGGTTTGAAAAATGACAGCTAATAGCTGGTTGGTTGGTACTTTCACCATGAAATTTATCACTTTTCAAAGCTTAGTTCATCTGGCCCTATATGTCTGGAAGCTACAGTTATACCCCTTTTACACCTAAACCGTGGGTCGCAGCCGTGAGCCTGACACGGGTGCTACCCGGCAGTGACCCACGTCAGCCCCCTTTTCTTCTGCAGTCACCAACCCCCGGCATATTGACGGGTTGGTGACATTGCCGGTGACGCGGCCGCCCTTCCATACACTGTGAACGGGAGCTGGGTCGCATCGACCTGGCTTCCGTTTACACAGCACAGCTTGCCGGGTTGAACCCGTGTTCAACCCTGCAAGCTACCCGAGTTGGAATACCGGGTCACACGAGCAGGATTATTTCAACTCGGCCCTTTTACACCAACCAGCATGTGCGCTCATGTGCAATAACTCGTGTTATGTTGGTTGGTGTAAAAGGGGTATAAGAGATAGTTTAGCTGAAAGTATAAAACCATATAATTACAAAGATAAACCAAGGCGACAACACCCTAAATAGAGTACTTTCGCGCATAATTAAACTAACCAACGTTTAATCCAATATTAATGTAGTTGATAATAATTAGGACTGATTCGTCGTAAAATTAATTATAGCATAACCCTGTGCTCATGATGTAAAATGTATCAACTGAACAAACTATAATATGAAGTATGTGTCAAAATTTATGATAAATTGCAAACAAGAAGCGGCTAAATAGATGACACTTTGTGATTAAAGTTGGATGATAAAAAAAAAAAATGAAATACCATATATCAGGAATGAGTTACAAAACGAGATATTGCCTACTGAAAGCCGGACCACAATCCATGTTGTTCCTTCTCTTTGTTTATAGCTGTACAGTCAAAACAAATGCGATTGTGAAGGTACAATACAAACCACAGCTTGCGCAATGGGGCTTTTGGGTCTTACTATAGTTGTCGTGATTTAATACCCACAAGCACAAAAACCCCACCAAGCCACTCATCTGTTAAGAAGAACAGGATTTTGGAGCGGAGAATGTGCCTGTCTTTTATAATTAACCATCTGCCTTCGTTGTAGTGCCATTTCATAATCCAGCATGCAAGTTACAGTAGAGAATATCGTGACATTTTACACTACTGAGGGGGAGACAAAAGTAATGAGAACGTCCGCATGATGACTGCCTAGGAAAGCGGTCTATTTCCATGCTACTGTATATCTGAGGATGGTAAATCTACGTCTACTTTTCCATTTGTGCAGAAAAGAAAAAAAAGGTTTTATCCGACTGAGCAGCCATCAATTTAGTCAGCGGACATTAAGCCTTTAAACATGAAGCAATTTATATACGTCTCAGATCAGTTTGTGATAAAAACTTTGCTAAACTTATTGGAGTTATTTCAAAAAGAAAACAGTGCGATATATGGTACACAGATATTATTTAACTCATAGGAGGAAAAGAAAAGCCTGTGCATGAATATATCATAAGCTAAGAAGAAAAATCAGTCCTATACTGCTGACCTCTAACAAACACCTTAGCGGAACAGTCTGTCTCTAGGGGGGGATCTGGACTTGGCACGGCATGTTGCGTGTCATGCTGTGGAGGCCGCAGTCCGTATGTTGATGACTCTAGGAGGTATCTCGGAAATGTCCTGCATTCAGGCTTTGGTGAATTGCCCCAATTATAAAAAGTTTCGGGCATTGCTCATGATTTTGGCTTTATTAATAGGCGAAGAGGAGCGTCTGGGCCAGACGAATCAGTATGATATCCCGGCGCACAGGATCTCGCTGATGTGAAGACTAACAGGGTTGAGTAAGGGGTGTTCTCCCCTCTCCCCACTCCCAAACCCTCCCTTTCCACAACTTAACCCTAACCTCCCTCTTAGTGCCTAACCTTAACAGCCACCCCCCACTGCAGAGGTGCCTAATCCTAACCTCTGTCCCCGCTGCCTAAACCTAACCCTCCCTTCCCCGCAGCCTAACCTTCCCCCACCAACAGCATCTTGGGCCAGCCTGCAGTGAGCAGAGTTAGGGCGCACGCCCGATGCAGCACAAGCACTATAGTGTAAAGATAAACTTTATGCTTTAAAACTTTTATTTTTAGCAGGACATTGACATGCGTAGATCTTTAGCTACATGAGCGCTGTGTAACTCACAATAGTAGATCCTTGTAACAGGATTATCATTGTCCCTGAATACCTGTCTGGTGAACTAAGTCCCTTTGGACTCTGAGTAAGTACACATTGGACACATTTATCCTCAGTTCACACCGGTTAATTATTACTAATAATCTCACAGGCAATATAATAGTAATAAAAAAAATGATTTGATCCATATTGCCTAGTAATAATCATCTACATTCACTGATAAGGTTTTCTAAGGATCTTTCAAATACCTCTCGATATTGAGGGAATCTTAACCTTGTTTTATTAAGGGAATACCCTCCACACACACAGAACGCCTATTCTTCTGGTGCATGTATCTGGTGATACGTGGAACCTGGACTACACCTTCCAGATTGAGGGTTCAGTTTTTACATGTTTGCCACCAGATAATTTTTGGTGGCTGGTCCCTTTAAGATAATAATTTTGACACTCCTGACACTTTTAAGTTTTTATTGGTGGATACATTTATATTAAAAGAGTTGTTAAAAGTAAATTTTTAATCTTAGCATTGTATCATTATAAAGAGTGCACCCAAAAAAGAGTCTTCTTGTGTTTTTCCCCCGTTCTGCCTGGGATTCGAACCCATTGCCTGTGGCATTGCAGTCGACACTCTACTCATTGAGCTATCTGCCCTTACATAGAAAGCTAGAGAATTCCAAGCTGGAGAGTTTTAACTATTTGAATCTGAACCTTGTACTGTAAGAAGGGGTGATTAGCGTTGCGGCTGGGCAGATCTATGTAGTGTGTGACTGCAAGGGTTTGGATGTGTGGCTGCACACTGCATGGATCTGCTCGAATGTGGTGCTGGTTATACTTTATGGGGAACAAGTAGCTTCATATAGTTAGAACATATAGTTATAAATCTCATAGTTTTTATTTGGGATCAAGTAGCTTGGTGGGAGGGGTGTTTGGCTAGGATGTAGCAGGTTGTGGGTTTGAGTCCTGAGTGAGGCAGTATATTGAAATGTGTTATTTAATGAGGCATATTGTGGCTGAATGGCAGCAGGATCTTGGGTTGAGTGCATGAATGTGGTATAAAGAGGATATGTGTGTGTGTTTGTGTGGAAAGGGGCATCATAGCATGGGCTTTCTCTGGGATCAATTATCAATTTCTGTGTTGCCCCTTCCCTGCGAGGCATGCGCTTTATGTCCCTATTGGAAAAATAAAGGCGGGGGGGGGCACCAATTCCCTTTCGGGCACAGGGCACCAAAAAGTCTAGTTATGGCTCTGCTCTGGCTTTGCATTGGCACCCGTGTTATATTACCAAAGACATCTCTACTATGCATGGGCAGATCTCTGGAAAAATGGCCGGTGACTTTTGTCTGCAGCGACAGCTAGGGTGGATCTCCGGTGAAGTAATTATAATTATATGGGAGCAGGGCATGCCCCGGAGCCAGTGGCCCATTTGCACCGCACATCCTGCACCCATTATAAATACGCCAATGCTGCCAAGCCATTATTTAATCGCTTACTGAGGGTAATTTCTGAGGGTTCAGTATATTTGCTAGAGCCACAATATTTATATATATTTTCATTATGTCAACGTGAGAATGATGACATGGTCATAACATCAACATTGTTTGAACATGTTAGACTGATGACATACTCTTTTTTCTGTCATTCTGTCCCTAACCTTAACGTTAACCCTAACAGCAGCCCTAACTGCACCCCTAAGCCCAATGATAACCATAACCTTAACCCCAGGGCTGCCATCAGAAATTGTGGGGCCTGGGACTGACAAAATAGACAGGGCCCCTCCCTGCCAAAAAAAAAAGATTCTGTAGCACTGCTGCACCCCTATGTGATGTCATACATTGTGACGCTACATATAAGTGTATTGCAGACCTGCAGGAATGGTTTACAGAGATCTGATGTGCAGGAATGCACAGAAGTCCTCCATGCAAGGGCCTGGGACACCAGTCCACACAGTCCCCCCCCCCCCCTGGTGGCTGCCCTGCTAAACCCTAATAGTAATGCTGGCCCTAGCAGCAGACAGATTTACTACTCTATGCAAATAGTCACCACGCCCACTGTGCTCAGCCGCAGCCTTCACTATTAGTAAATACACTTACACCAGACTTGCCTACTCTCCTGGATTCTGCGGGAGACACCTGGTTTCTCGGGTAGTCCCCTGCAGCCAGGGAAGAGAGGGCACCCCTCCCGCATTCTGCCCACTTCCTAGGATAGTGGGCAGAATGGGAAGCTAAATAGTGCTGAATCGAGGACCCGGCAGAAGGGGCAGGTCTTAACGACGTGATCATATACTAATCGTGTAATTGAAGCCCCGCCCATATGCAAATACCGCCCAATTGCGGTATTTGCTTGTGTGGTGGGCGGGGCCTAATGACGTCCTTGACCCGGCCCCACCTCCATTGCCGCCCACCTGCTTCTCCTCTCTGTGTATTTCCCGGACAGGAGAGAAGAAAAGTAGGTAAGTATGACTTACACCTACCAAATGCTGGGTGCAAGAGATCCGTCAGTTACAGGTTTTTTTCTTTCATTGAAGGGGAAAGTTCCGCCACTGTGTTACACTGTACTACATGGTGGACATGGCATATTTAAAGCCAAGAGATTCCATATCACAGCTACGTTGAATAATAGAAATAAGTTCTGACAAGAGGGGAGGATCAGTTCTCTTCCAATATTTGGACGCAATGAGAATATAACTAATCACATATTGTTGTAAGATAGGACTGATGGGGGTTATGGTGCAAAAATGCTATTTCAGAGAGGTGAAGAAAGGACTCTGAAGTAGCCTGAGTTATTAAATAAAATACCTCGACCCATAGCGGTTGAATTACAGGATACGACCAAAAGATGTGGCTTTGGGTGCCCTCCATTCCACAGTTCTTCCAGCAAAATCTAGAGCACAAGTTCTCAAACTCGGTCCTCAGGACCCCACGCATGTTTTGCAGGTCACCTGTAGATTTTTAAAATGTGAAAGCTGGTGACACACAGCGCACCTGCCGGGTGGGACCACCGATCTAGAGGATTCAGGACAGATTTTATGTAGCTTAGCCGGAAGTGTGCTATAAACCGTTTATAAGTTTTGGAGTGGTTAATACATTTGGACAACATAAAAATGTTTGTAAACAATGCAACCCAATCTTCATCAGTTAAGGAAATCTTGAGGTCTGCTTCCCAATTTACTTTGAATCATTAACTTCTTGTCTTCTATGGAAGACAAAAGAGTTCTGTACCACATTGAAATACCACTTTTATAAACCAATGAAGAGAATTTGGAGGTTATGAAAGGAGGAGAGAAGAGTATAAGCTGTATACAAGCATTTGTAGAGAATATCCAATGTCTAATTTGGAGATATTTGTAAAACTCGTTTGAGGGGTATATTGCTCTTGGAGTCGGAGGGATAATTTAAAATGTTGATTTTACAGTACTGTTAGAATACCTAACAGTTACGTAGCGGCACAGTGGCAAACGCAGGATTTCTAACGGGGGGTTTCCAAAATGCAATCTACAAATAACCCACGATGCGGAACAGTATAGATGATCTATAGTATAGGCTGTATCAAACATATTTAAATAATATAAATAATTTAACTGGTCAGGATAAGGTTAAACATACTATACTAAATAAATGCACAAACAATATAAAACCAGTACTGCACTTTCTAAGCACACATTCTCCCACCTCATGGTAAGGCTCCTGTCTCTTTTTTCGGGTAGCTACTCTTTGGTCCAGTGCACTGAATGAGGGCTCAGAACCACATACACAGTAAACTTGGTAGAAAAAACTGCTACCACTGGGCATGTATGTGCAGCAGCTCTGCATGATGCGGCAGCAGCTCTACTAATCGTACTATATACCATTGGTATTGTTGTCATAATTTTCCACATGCCAAGAGGTGGGCGGTTTCTGGGCAACTGAACCCCCCCGCCCCCCCCCCCCCGCGTTTGCCTATGAGGCATATTAGGAATTAATTTTGAGAGCACTAAGATAGATATATTAGAAGATGCCCGCCCAGTTCAGCTATCAATCACCGGCGGCCGCCGCAGCATGTGTACGGGCGGTCAGCCGACCGCCCCGTACACACACAGCGACGCTCCAATATATCGGTAGATATATTGGCCGTCGGCTGTGCTGCGCGGCCGACGCGATACATCTGTGAACGACGGAGTTCACAGACGTATCGCCGTACACACTGGCTGACGGTCCCACGATATATCGGCCGTTCAAGAGAACAGCCGATATATCGACCAATGTGTACGGGCCTTTAGACACGTATAGCCAGTGTAATCTGTCAAATACCGTTTCGGCGTCAAGATAAAGTAAGAACACAGGGACAGGATCAACTGAATGAGGTTTATACTCTTCTGGTGTTATCAGGAGCCTGTCTTCCCAAGATGAAACCAACTTGGTCCTGAGTAATCAAGCTAGGGGAAGGCTGATTTAATCTGTTAGCAATTCGTTTTGCATATATTTTGACATTGGTGTTGAACAAGGCTATCGGACCATAATTCTGGCACAGTAGGAACCTTTATTTTTTGGCCATTTGGCTGTTCCTGCAGATGATTTCTTCTTCCCCCAATACAACCACTGGATTTCAATGACACAGTTATCTAGCAACTAGAGAGCTCCTGGTGATATTTCTTAGCACCTGGCCCAATGCATCAGGGATCATTCCAAGGAAGAAATATATATCTTCCATTATTAATTGAAATATGGATGTAGCAGTAATTGTTTCAACATAAATTATCAAGCACTTAACAACCCAGCAGTGATTTCAGCCTCACAATTTATCTGAACATCAGCTAATGGGAAGCTGCGTGATCACAGGAGGACTGTCTGCTTGGGTCACCTTTGGATGGGAGGTTTCGGGAACGCGTTCCTGCTGGGACACAGTATATTATGCTACATTAACTACATTTATAACTACCGTCAAAAAGATATTTCAGTTTTCAAAAATCTATGTTTTAAGAGAAACAATTTAAATAGGAATCTCACTGCAGCAGCTAAGTTTTAGGGATTTGTATACTGAATAGTCACCACTAATAAGCTGAGAATTTTCTTACAAATACTGTAGATAATATACCTACACTACACTACACTACACTAAAATATAATATACCTACACTACACTACACTAAAATATAATAGACCTACACTACAGAATTACTGCTGTTCTAAATTAATGTGTCTATTAAATAATTCTATGATTTTTACGAAGGCATTAATGTTTTGGTTTGCAGTCCCTTTATCTTAATATTTCAAATTCACTCTGCGCTTTTTTAGCCACGCATTTATATCATCAAGCAGATTTGTCATTTTGGCACTGCCTCTCACAGGTGCCACTATAAAAACTCACTGGCGCCACTGCAACATAAACTCACCAGCCCATCCTCCACAGCAACAGGGGAGTTTTAGGACAGAAGGGTGATTGTGTGCAAATATGGATGGTGATGTCACAAAGTGAGCGCAGTGCAGTCACACAGTCTATGTAGCAGGTTAGGGTGTGATTGGATGGTGATGTCACAGAGTGAGGGCAGTGCAGTTAAACAGTCTATGTAGCAGGTTAGTGTGTGACTGGATGGTTGAGGCTAGATCCAAGTGGCCTAAGGGACCTTTTCCGTCAGGGGGAGGAGCCACGACACAAAGGGGAGGAGCTACGCCAGCGGGACAGTTGCTCTAGTATCCACGCCACCAACTACTACCTTTAGTAATTAGGTGGCGAGCGAAGCGTGGCGAGCGAAGCGAGCCCGCGAGGGTACTTTTCGGGTACCTTGTTCGGCCGTAGCTCCTCCCCCTGGTGACGGGTCTCCTCCCCTAGGTACGTCAGAAGGTCCCTTCTCCCACTCCGATATAGAATCAACCGTGACTGGATGGTGATGTCACAGAGTGAGCACAGTGCAGTCACACAGTCTATGTAGCAGGTTAGGGTGTGATTGGATGGTGATGTCACAGAGTGAGCACAGTGCAGTCACAGTCTGTGTAGTAGGTTAGTGTGTGATTGGATGGTGATGTCACAGAATGAGTGCAGTGCAGTCACACAGTCTTTGTAGTAGGTTAGTGTGTGACTGGATGGTGATGTCACAGAGTGAGCACAATGCAGTCACACATTCTGTGTAGCAGGTTAGTGTGTGATTGGATGGTGATGTCACAGAATGAGCACAGTGCAGTCACACAGTCTATATAGCAGGTTAGTGTGTGACTGGATGGTGATGTCACAGAATGAGCACAGTGCAGTCACACAGTCTATATAACAGGTTAGTGTGTGATTGGATGGTGATGTCACAGAGTGAGTGTAGTGCAGTCACACAGTCTATGTAGCAGGTTAATGTGTGATTGGATGGTGATGTCACAGAGTGAGGGTAGTGCAGTCACAGTCGGTGTAGTAGGTTAGTGTTTGATTGGATGGTGATGTCACAGAATTAGTGTAGCGCAGTCACACAGTCTTTGTAGTAGGTTAGTCTGTGACTGGCTAGTGATGTCGAACTGTTAGTGCAGTCACATTGCCCTGCTTCAGAGTTGCTCATAAAGTGACCGCATTTGCGAATTTCCATCTCTGTTCAGTTATTACATAGTGGCTGAATCTATGCGACTGCGTCGCCCCACCCTTACACCATCAGTTGGACATTTTTGCACCAGCTCTATCCTTCATGCTGGAAATGCCAATGACAGGAGCTGAACTTGTGCATAAGGTGTTTTGGACGCCTCATTGCCGCCCAGTAACATCCGCTGAGTCACACAAGTGGAGATGTGGCTGAGATGCGTGTTTCCTTGAATCATCTGTAATTGCCCAGATTTATATATGCAGACACCGAAGCCTGCGCAGTCCATCTAACAGGTTAATCTGTGCTTGGACGGTGATATTTTCTCACCATTTTGAGTCACTAGGTGTAAACAAATCCCTCTATTGTTCGGGCTTCACATGGGAAGCCTTTATATAATAATGGCTAATGTCTGTTATACATCCAACATGCAGTGCACTATGGATTAACAATAGGGCAGCCATCTTGGGGGTGGGACCTAATTACATCACAGTCCGCCCCCACCCCCCAAAGTAGTCTGCTTCATGTCCTCTCTGAGCTTCTCCTGGAGAAGACAAAAAAGTTAGACAAGTATTGTATCTCTTTCTTACACATGTATTACCATTCTATTTTTGGCTGCTTTTTGTGTTTTTATCTAATCCAGCGTTATTATGTTTTTTTGTTTTTTTTAAAAAAACCTCTGTTACAGGCTAATCAACGACTTACTGAAATCTTCACAAATCACTTATTTTTCTACATATCTCTGAAAGTGGTATGATAAGAAAGCATTAATGCCCCCCCAAAAAACACTATGATTAGTGGTAGTTTATTCTAGAGGAAGCTATGCACGCTGTTCTACCACTGCCAAATTAAATTAAGGCCCAATTATTGATAAATGAAGAGTAGTTTGTGCTGGAGCCTGCCCTGGAGTTGAGGAAATACATCTGTCATTTAGCCTCCGCAGAAGTTATTCATGTGTGACACAGCATCCTGTGCATTTACCATGCATCTGTAGATTCTTATTTTAATTCACTTAGCTGTCTAACTAGATTCAGTACTGGATGCCTTATATGTGGTTGCAATTTATACTGACAGATGCAGATCTAGTGTAAATGGTGTGTGTCACTAGTCAGTGTCCTGCATGCTAATTATTATTGAAACCATTAGAACTCATCTCATCCCTCTAACAGCATGTTCTGATATTTCTATTTTTTTGCGGCTAAATTTGCTTATCGCTGGATTTTTTCACGCCGGTCTACCTGAATCCACAAGGGGTTATTGTTGCAGAAAAAAAAGAAAGAAAATGAATCATTTTGATCCTGGCGGGTTATTGTATCCAAGATTACATGGGGATGGAAACAAAGGCCCTCATTCCGAGTTGATCGCTCGGTATTTTTCATCGCATCGCAGTGAAATTCCGCTTAGTACGCATGCGCAATATTCGCACTGCGACTGCGCCAAGTAATTTTACAATGGAGATAGTATTTTTACTCACGGCTTTTTCTTCGCTCCGGCGATCGTAATGTGATTGACAGGAAATGGGTGTTACTGGGCGGAAACACGGCGTTTCAGGGGCGTGTGGCTGAAAACGCTACCGTTTCCGGAAAAAACGCAGGAGTGGCCGGAGAAACGGTGGGAGTGCCTGGGCGAACGCTGGGTGTGTTTGTGACGTCAACCAGGAACGACAAGCACTGCACAGGCAGAGTAAGTCTGAAGCTACTCTGAAACTGCTAAGTAGTTAGTAATCGCAATTTTGCGAATACATCGGTCGCAATTTTAAGAAGCTAAGATTCACTCCCAGTAGGCGGCGGCTTAGCGTGTGTAACTCTGCTAAATTCGCCTTGCGACCGATCAACTCGGAATGAGGGCCAAAAATCGCAGAGCCAAATTCTATAGCTATCAATAGGATGGAATGGGAATAACATGAAAAGCTACTTGTAGGAGTAATCGTATTTATTTAAGGCCATGGCAACATCAGTTCTGAAGCTATGTAGTCAGGCTTGGACTGGCCCACAGAGGTACAGGGGCAGGGCCGTCTTTTCGTATGGGCTCAATGGGCTCTTGCCCTAGGGCCCCAGGAGTATAAGGGCCCTAGGCTAATAGCTGAGGGTCCCCTTATTCCAGAGGTACCACATTTTTAAAATCGGCCCTGGGGAATCGGAGATATCTGACTTGAAAGCAGTGGTCCCCAACCAAGCCTGTTAATTGCTCTTCCCAGCCTGATATCTCGGGGTTTTTCTGACTTAGGGAATAAGCCAAGAGCTGGGACTCTCCCCTTTTGGTGGACACTGGCAGCTTGACTCTACTATGCCCAGAACCAGAGATATCAGCCTTCCAGCAGATGGTCCCTGCTCCAGCTCCACACGCTTGATATGCAGTTTTAGATTTTCGTTGGTGAATTGCTCTGGCTCCTGAACCATACTTGCCGATATTCTGGCTGCTCTCTGCGGGAGAGAGCAGCCAGGTCGGCTCAGCACGGGGGCAGGGGCAGGCTGTGACGTGGGGAGGAGGCGGACCTGAGGCGGGCCGGGGGCGGAGTTACTACGTCACGCCCTTTAAGCCACGCGCCCGCTCTGTAATGCCGCGATCCCCGGCATTACACTGCAGGGGGCGTGGCTATGATGACGCGATTCAGCAAGAATCGCGTCATCAACTGCCCAGACCGCCCACTTTACACAGTAAGTGGGCGGACGGGCAGTGTGACTGCTGGTTCCGGGAGACTTGCCTGCTCTTCCGTGGGGCCGGGAGGGTCACCCGATTTTCGGGAGCCTCCCGGCCATTCCGGGAGAGTAGGCAAGTATGCTCCTGAACTCTGATCCCCAAGTCCCCAGCACCTTCTGAAAGGTGAGATATGTATCTGCAGTCATGCAAGCTGCCCTCCCACCGGAAAATGATAAATATTAAGCCCACTCCACTATCCACCCCTGCTCTGTGTATTAAACACCCCCTACCACTCTGGAAGTCATGTACCGGGCCCCTTCATTCAGCCCAATGCCCCCTTCTACAGTTTAGCCCCATCTGTACAGTAAAGGAGTAATTAGCAGAAATTATTGCTCTAGGTCCTACATGCTGAGCGGAAGATAAAACAATCCCAACCGCCCGCGGGACATCAAGGCTGCCGCTGATAGCACCCCCCACCCCTACCGCTGGAGGATGGGTAGGGGGCCCAGTGCATTGCTGTGCCAGGGGCCTACACTGCTGTTTAGACGCCCCTGTACTCCCGCGTTTTTCCCAGAAACGCCAGCGTTTTTTCGCACACGCCCAGAAAACGGCAAGTTTTCGCCCAGAAACACCCACTTCCTGTCAATCACAGTACGATCACCAGAACGAGGAAAAAAACCTTGTTATGCCGTGAGTAAAATACCTAACTTTTGTGTAAAATAACTAAGCGCATGCGCTCTGTGAACCATGCGCATGCGCAGTAAGCGACTAATCGCAATATAGCGAAAATCGGCAACGAGCGAACAGCTCGAAATTACCCCCATGGTTATATGCAAACACGATTATTTTTCCCAGTTGAGGGATTATGGTCGATTTGCATATGCGTCTAGTTCGC
Organism: Pseudophryne corroboree; assembly: GCF_028390025.1. Taxonomy (NCBI): domain Eukaryota; kingdom Metazoa; phylum Chordata; class Amphibia; order Anura; family Myobatrachidae; genus Pseudophryne; species Pseudophryne corroboree. The sequence goes on along the minus strand of NC_086444.1, from coordinate 55,432,131 downwards.
GCAGAGAGGGTTTATTCACAATGCGATTGACAGAGTGAGCATTTGGTGGAGATAATGGGAGAGTGTCTGCGAAAATGCAGGTGTATGGCAACTATTTTCGGGACATGTCTCAGGCTGAGAGTACTATCCCATACGAAGCTGCAATGTCTCCAGCGCCTTGCTCCCTATGTCCATGCTGCGCACACGTAGGGCTACTCAACTGATCTGCAACCGACGCTGCGTCCTTTATGCAGCCACTGGGATTTACAAAGCCGACGGTGGGTGTCTCCGTACAAACCCCGGCGGCTGTGACATTTGCATATTTTTGCAAAGTAGCTGTGTGTAAAGACAGCTGCGAATGCATAAGTGTATAACCATGAATCATGCCCATGGTGTGTAATAACATGGTATACTGGGTGGTATTCATATGACCGTCGGCATGCCGACCAACAGGGACTATTTCCACTCGTGGGTGTCCACGACACCCATAGAGTGGGAATAGAACCCGTGGCGCCGGGATCCCGGCGTCGGTATGCTGCCGGGATCCCGGCGTCGGTATGCTGCCCGCCGGTCAGACATACTACACCTGGTATACTACATCATATTAATTTGAGATGTTGAGAAACCCTCTGCAAAATTCCTAAGGGTCCACCTTTTAAGATTATGGGGGGCCGGCAGATGTATAAACCTGGAGAAGGGATAAAGAAGTAATAAGGCGGTAATAAGTGCAAGGTGATAACGCACCAGCCAATCATTGCGGATTTGAAAAATGAGTTAGCAGATGACTGACTGGTGCCTTATCACTGTGTACTTATCACTTCTTTATCACTTCTTTATCCCTTCTCCAGGCTTAAGACATCTGCCCCAAATAAGAATAGGCGAATGCAGGAGCCTATTTTGCGTGAATACGCACGGCGCATGCTGTGTAAATGAGCAAGCGCAGTTTGCTGGAGACAAAGAGTCGGAACTCTACTTGTGACTGAATAACAAAAAGGTATCTCTATGGCACAGGTGGATTTTAAAACCTTAGGACAGGGTCAGTTCAACTGCAAGAGTTAAGGCTTTTCTCTCTCTAGATCAGCGATTTTCAACCGCTGTGCCGCGGCACACTAGTGTGCCGTGAGCGATATCTAGGTGTGCCGCCGCCAGTCAGAGATGCTCCCCGCCAGACAGATCCGTTGCCGCCTGCCAACCAGGGAGCCGCCGCCCACCGCAATCAATAGCCAGCTCGGGCAGCGCTGTGCTGTGTGCACTTCCGCGTGCCCGAGCCGTCTATTCATTGCGGCGGGCGGCGGCTCTCTGGTTGGCCATGTCTCATTCCTGCCTGCAGTGCCTGCTCGCCCGCTCACTGGCCACTCCATGTCGCATTCCTGCCTGGAGTGCCCGTCCGTCCACTGGCCACTGCAGCTCCTCCATCCACGCTGCCATCACAGCATTACAGCTGCATGTTTTAAATGTAAAATAAAAAATGTATTTATTTATGTAAGCAATGTTTGGAATCAGGGTGGGGGGGGGGGGATGTGAACAGCAGTAATTATTATTGGGGGCGGTGAGTGGAATTACTGGGGGGACAGTGTGTGGCATTATTAAGGAATAGATGTGTTTTACTGACAAACATCCCGTATACCGACAGCGGCATCCCGTCTGTTTAATTACTGTGGGGGCCAATGTGTTCTTTTTCCCGTGGCGCACTGATGGTGTGCCTTGGCAATTTAAAAATCTTATGAGTGTGCCACGAGTTAAAAAAGGTTTAAAATCACAGCTCTAGATTCTAAGGAGTTTCGAGCCATACTGTAGGAGGTGTTTTATGGGAGGTACGTTTGGAATTTCTTTGAGGTTTCATAGTGATATTGCCTCTTCTCGATGCCTCCAAAGCACCCCCCACCCCCCCACATTCCCCTCCTTGTGTCTTTTATTTGTTGGCTTTATTCGATGGGAAAGAAAAGCAGTGCAGTGGCCATCTATAGTAGCTGCATTTGGAGGTGAGCTCTTCTTCAATTAATAGGGTACACCCTAGTAGGGTCAGGTGTACTGTTCGGCTAAACAAGACATATTTATTGCTATGGTCGTCAAATACCTCCACATGCTGTGGAAGCAGGGATCGTTGGCCTTTGCAAGTAGTGACTGTCATCTTGCGTAAATCAAGTGATCACTGAATAGCTTCCTATTTCTCATACGTCCTAAAGGATGCTGGGGACGACATCAAGACCATGGGGTATAGACGGGATCCGCAGGAGACATGGGCACTCTAAAGACTTTTCATTGGGTGTGAACTGGCTCCTCCCTCTATGCCCCTTCTCCAGACCTCAGTTTTAGAAATGTGCCCAGGTCGACTGGATGCACTCTGAGGAGCTCTACTAAGTTTCTCTGAAAAGACTTATGTTAGGTGTTTTATTTTCAGGGAGATCTGCTGGCATCAGACTCCCTGCTTCGTGGGACTGAGGGGGCAGAAGCAGAACTAATTTCCTCAGAGTTTCATGGCTCTGCTTCTGGCTGACAGGACACCATTAGCTCCTGAAGGGAACTGAACGCTAGCCGTGTCTAGATGCTCACTCCCACAGCATGCCGTCACCCCCCTCACAGAGCCAGAAGTCAGAAGACAGGTGAATATGAGAAGAATGATCTTCAATCAAGTAAGTGACGGCTGAGGTGCGGCGCGGCTGGCGGGAGCGCAGCGCGCCATTGCTGTCCACACACACAGGCACTACAGGGTGCAGGGGGGGGGGCGCCCTGGGCAGCAAGAAAAATACCTCAAAGTGGCTAAAAGGGGACATAAGATGCCGCTGGCACAGCCCTACCCGACCAGTATAAATAATAAGTCAATATACTGAGTGCAAGGAGGCGCCATTGTGGGGGCGGAGCTTCTTCCTCAGGCAGCTGGCACACTACTCTGCGCCATTTTCTCTCTCTCCTCAGGCTGCAGAGAAAATGCTGGTTCTCTCCTCCACTTCTGACAAGTACAGGGTGCTATAAAGGGGGTGGGGGGGGGGGGGGGCACAATGCGATTGTGGTGCATTTGATAGTGTATATTACTATTTAAAAGCGCTTTTGGGCTGTGGACATACTGTGTTTACAGGCAATACTGGCGCTGGGTTTGTGAACTGGCTGCTCCTATCCTATGTCTCTCTGACAGATTTTACTGTGGGTCTGTCCCCAAAATAAGTCCCAGTGTGTCTGTGAGTGTGGTGTACACGTGTGAGGCATGTCTGAGGCAGGGAGTTCCTCCCCGGAGGAAGCCATTTTAGGGACACTGAGTTGTAATGTAGTGGCGCTACCGGCACACCAAGAGCCTGCATGGGTGAAAGAGATAAGTGACAGTATGCATCTGATTAACCGTAGATTAGATAAGTCTGAATCTAAGGCTGCATGCTGGAGAAAATCTGTGGAAGATGTGATTTTTCAGGATGCTGTTATTCCTTATGCGGGCAGCCCCTCTGGGTCACATAAGAGACCATTTGCAAATGTTGTAAACACTGATACCGACACGGATTCTGATTCTTGTGTCGACGATAGTGAATCCAGAGAGTTAGATCATAAATTGGCAAAAAGTATACAATATATGATTGTGGCTATAAGGGACGTGTTGGAGGTTACAGAAAGCACTCCTGTACCTCAGGAGAAAGCTTATTTATGTAAGGAAAAGAAATCCAAAGTCACGTTCCCTCCTTCACACAAACTAAATGCTCTGTTTGAAGGGATCTGGGTGAATCCTGATAAAAAAAATTGTATTCCCAAAAGGATTCACACAGCTTATCCTTTCCCGGTTGAAGACAGGAAAAAATGGGAGTCACCCCCTGTGTTAGACAGTGCACTTTCCAGGGTTGACAAAGAAGGTAATTCTCCCTGCTCCTGGCACGGCTTCTCTTAAAGAGCCGGCAGACCGCAAAATGGAAACGATATTGAAATCGATTTATGTTACCAATGGTACACTGATCTGGCCCACTATTGCCTGCGCATGGGTTAGTCGCGCTATTGAAAAATGGTCAGAAAGCGTGTCATCAGAAATTGACACGATTGATAAAGATGAGATACTCCCAGGGCCGGTGCAAGGTTTCTCGACACCCTAGGCAAAACTTCAGCCTGCTTTTAACCGCCCCCCCAAACCTCCCCCCCCGACCAAAACCACAAACCAGTACACATTTTCCAGTCTGTCAGATGAAAGTATGTAGGCAGCATCTTAGAAGTTCAACAGCTACCGTCTAAATTAAGTTTTACAGGGATGCATCTCACGGAGTTATCCTTAAATTTGTGATAAGCAGACTCAGGGCAGCCCACTCAGATACTGGCACCCTAAGCAGCTGCCTAATGGTAGAACCAACCCTGCACTTACACATAATGCCCACAGTAGTAGTGCCGCTTACATATAATACACACAGTAGTAGTGCCGCTTACATATAATACACACAGTAGACAGGGCCGTCTTAACAGCAGTGTGGGCCCCTGGGCACAACAATGCACTGGGGCCCCTACCTATCCTCCAGCGGTAGGGGCTGGGGGTGCTATCAGCGGCAGCTTTGATGTCCCGTGGGCGGTAGGGGGTGTTCTATCATCAGCACAGCATGTAGGACCTGGAGCAGTAATTTCTGCTAATTAATCCTTTACTGCACAGATGCGGCGGAGGGAACACTAAACTGTATAAGGGGGCATTGGGCTGAAGAAGGGGCCCTGGTACATGACTTCCAGGGTTGTAGGGGGTTTTTAATACGCAGGGGAGGGGTAGATAGTGGAGTGGGCTTAATATTCACCATTTTCCGGTGGGAGGGCAGCATGTTTGACTGCAGATATCTCCAGTTCCTGGAAATAGATTTCTTAGCTTTGGATGGGATAAAACACTAGAGAGTTCCACCTTTCAGGAGGTTCTGGGGATTTGGGGATCAGAGTTCAGAAGCCAGAGAAATTCACCAACGAAAATATAAAACTGTATACCAGGTGTGTAGAGCTGAAGCAGGGAGCAGCTGCTGGAAGGCTGATATCTCTGGTTCTGGGCATAGTGGAGACAAGCTGCCAGTGTTCACCAAAAGGGGAGAGTCCCAGCTTTTGGAGTATACCTTCAGAAAAACTATAAGTCAAACAGAATCCGAGATATCTGTCTGGGAAGAGCAATTAACAGGCTTGGATGGGGACCACTGCTTTGAAGTCGGATATCTCTGGTTCCCCTGGCCCGATTTTCAAAAATCTGGTAACCCTGGAAAGAGGGGACCCTCAGCTATCAGCCTAGGGCCCTTATACTCCTGGGGCCCTTGGGCAAGTGCCCATTGAGCCCATACGAAAAGACGGCCCTGACAGTAGAATGCCGTTGTTGGGGTGCGGTCCAGACAACGTATCCGAACTGTTGCGGGGGCGGGCCACAGCAACTGCATGATATTATCTAGGCTGCGCAGGCAGGTAGCTACTCAGCGAATGCAAAAGCATCGCCGCCGTGCATTGAGAAGTACATTTGGATCTGGACTATGTACATGCTATTTGAGGATGATATGCAGTGTTTAATACTATTTATGTGAATAGAACCAATAAATCATCTATGATTCTTTATCCCAACAGTCTGCACTGTGTCTGCTTGTTTAAATTTTTTCAGAACAATATCTTTATAAAGAAAGAATACATTAGTGCAGACTTCACTGTCTAATTGGTTGAAAGATCGTAAGCATTGATTGTTTTACTCGGGATATGTGACTGCGCCACGTGTTATTAAGATATTAGCATTCCCCTCAGATGTGCAATCTGTATACGAGTGCTCTGCCTTTATACATGCCATATCTGCTCACTCACTACTAATACAGTAAGCAGGTAACTGTATTATCCACTATATATATATATCAGCAATAGATAGCTACAGGCTACAATCCATACAGAAATATTATTATACGATTGCAAAAAAAAAAAAAAAAAAAGGTAATTTGTGCGATTAATGTTTTAAAAATGTCCTGTGTAAATACATGTAACTTCATCCTCGTTGCTACAATGCCGTATTGCAGCCACGCTGCTCCCCAAGCAGAGCGCCATCACACCTGCCATTGCACAGACTTGCCCTCTCCATACCTTGACAAAGTCCACTGGGTACAGGCTCCAGGACAGGGTCGTAGCAAGAACTTTGTGGGCCCCATCGCAACATATTGAAGGGGTTCAGGGTATACCAAGATATATTGCAGACCCAAAGGCAACTTTTTTTTTTAAGGACACCTATGTATCACCCAATGGTGAAAAATATATACAACACATGTAACTGTGACAGGGAAGGTGGCCCCTTTTAGCTCTGGGCCCCATAACAGCTGCACTCCCTGCACCTATGGTAGCTACAACCTTGTTCCAGGATCTGACAGCTCCAGGATCCCTACCACGGCTCCAACTGCCATGTGCGTCAGTGGAGACACCCTGTCCAACAGGCTCTTGTAGTTGTTTCCAGGCAGAGAGGGCATCCCCTCTTTAACCCCCATTGGGATACCAGCATTTCGTAGCTCGTTGGGGCTGCCGAGGACAGGAAAGGGGCTCAGCCCTCCCCCTGGTGCAGCTAGCAGTTCGAGCTCCGCCTGCTGTGTGCAGCCAGCACGCAGCACAGTGACCAACATGAATCGATGAAGTGCAGCACAGGCAAGGGGACACAAGAACTGGACTCCTGAGATTCATGAGGGTCCAGGGCCCCTCGGAATCTCAGTGCCTGTTACAAGTGTCCCCTTTGTCCCCCCGTCGCTGGGCCTGTTTACAAATAATGACAGACATATTGCCCCACATTATTAAATGCCCTAATACATGACAGACATAATGGCCCTAATGCTGGGTACGCAGTGGTAGATATATCTGTAGATCAATTGATCTGCAGGTATATCTGCGGATGGACCGGGCAGTGTGTTGAGCATAAACACTGCCTGATCCGTTGGCACTGATGTCACAAACTGGGCGGGCATTTACATACACCCGCCCAGTTCAGCGGTCAATCACCTCCAGCTGTTGCAGCATGTGTATGGGCGGTTGTCTGCCTGCACACACAGCGATGCGCCAATATATCACTAGATATATTGTCCGTCGGCTGTGCTGCAGGGCCGACGCGATATGTCTGTGAACGACAATGTTCACGGAGATATCGCTCGTACACACTAGCCGACAGACCAGCTATATATCGGCCAGTGTGAACGCACCATGACACATATGCCCCACATTATTACATTCCCTTATACACATGACAGACATAATGGCCCTGTTACACAGCGAGCCAATCTCTGTAACACTTTCGACTGCAATCCCCCACCACCTCCACAGCACTCACCCAGCTTGAGATATTAAACAGCCACGGCCCACGTAGGCTGAGCAGACAGACCGCAGCCAGTCACTCCACACACATAGGAAGAGTCCGGGACCTGGGAGAGCCGAGG